>NC_135506.1:52532293-52720379 GCF_052857255.1 Amblyomma americanum
AAAATTACTCGTTTTTATTCACTGCGTTTTTACAGCAAAACGTTAGTCTACGGTCCCTTATAGTGCGAATAGTGGTTTCGGGGCGGAGCCCTGCTACTAGCCACCGCAACCTTGCTCCGCATTGGCCGATTCCGCGGTCGGCATCGCTCGGTGTCGTCATTTTGACGTCACGATCTCAAAATTGACAGTTTTTGAGAGCGATCCGCAATCACGGCTTAGAAGCCAATGCCTATATCCAGAGCAGGATCTTAGAGGTTGGCTTCTGGGCACAGTCTAGATTTATTATGTTGGCTCGCTAGCTCCCAGGAGTTCCAAGGACGCGTCGGCTGGGCGCGCGTTGCTCTGCGGTACGTGCTCACAGGAGCGACTTCTCGCCTTGCGTCTGTGGGCGACCGTTCCCAACGTGAGAAAGGCCTACTTGTGTCTATTTGAATTGTCGCCGTGAGCGCGGCGAGCTGTCCATTATCACAGCGGCGCCTCCTGATAGCGGTAGCCCGGATGATCGGCCGGACTGAGTAGCTCGACCTCAGCCTTGCAGAGCGTGGTTTCTCTGCGTGCGGGCTGCCTGGCTCCAGAAGCCAGTTATACTCAGTGGCACTGGCCGGGAACTTTATCTCCAACCGCAGTGCTTGTCAGGTTGTGGAACCTGAAAGGTGTGCTGAGCCGTGCCACAGTCAGTACTGTCCGTTACACATCCGTAAAGCTGGGATCCGCTACTAGCAAGATTCAAGCGCGTAGCAAAAGCGGGCTGTTCTAACGGCCGTGACAGACATGGAGGTAAGCCTGGAGTCTCGCGCAAACGTACTGCTAATGCTACCGTTTTTTTTAATCGTACGGTGTGCAACCTGTGAGTTGACATCTGATTTAAAACTAGCTCTTCAGGGTATTCATTTCGTTGGCAACCCATTAGCTTTTTAAAAGACTTATCCATAACCTGTGCGGTTTTTTAAGTGCTGCCGCATTTCTGAAAATTGTGTTTTGTTGATTTTAGTGACGCATAAGCATTTAAGGACACATTGCGTCAAGATCAAGATAGAGAAAAATTGCTTTGTGCTGAAGTTTACAATAATGTTTAAACCCAACGGTTATGTTGAGGCTTAAAATTACTTTGTACTACCTATAGTGATGACAAAGAACAAAAATCTTAGAAATGGCTAATATTAAAAGCTTGAAATAAGGCTGTGTAACCTCAGCGACCATCCTTTGCTGAGCAGAGATCTAGAAGCTCCCAACAAACCAAATAAAGACTGCAGCTTTTTTCTCAGGAATGAGAGAGTAGCTTAGGTGTGGTTAAAAAAGCGTTTGTTGTAACGATGGTTTATCCAATCTATAGTTCGTTTAAAGCATTTCCTCTTTTTACAAACTTCAAAACATGTGATAAGTAAATAAGTGCACCTTCGCCCAAGAGCAGCATTGGAGGTAAAGGAATGTGTTGACTGCAAAATGGAGCAAATATTTTTTCTCGGTGTTTTAAGTTGTGCACTGGAACAAGACGTGGTTTACTGTGAGTTCATCTGCACGTTTTTCATATAGAGTTTGGTGTTGTTTTGTCAACAGAAAATTGTGTCAGGTGTGTGTGTGTCCAATGCGAATACAACATAAGGTTACTATATGAAACGTTTAATGCCTGCATGATTTCCATTCTCCCAAGATGGGCCTCACAAATATAGCCTCATATTTAATTTGTTTTCAGAAGCCGCTTACCATTTACCCTTCAACTTGGTGTGTATTAACTTCATGCAGTCTCTATGGGGCATGTTCACTTTTTTTATTTCACTGTTGTACGCTCATGAAGCACGTGAGTCTACTCTCTCATTTCCCCCTATCCAGAAGTGGCTCGGCACTCAACATAATCATATCATGCGACCTTGTGTTGTAATTTTTGTAGCGATAGCTACATTACTGTAGCATTTCGAGCCTTCAGCGTGGCGGCGCCGCCACCCTGTGGCTGCGCCGCCACGCTGTCACGTGGTGCGGAGCAGCTGCGCGAAACCGAGCTGCCACAGCTGTGCGCATGCGCCGTGTGAAGTGGGACGATGATGAAGGAACGCCCAGCGAAATGGAGAGGCGAAAGACTGACTTTGCAATTCAAAAGAGCAAGTTCCACCCGGCCAGCTGTAGCTATTACGTCACTCCAGGTTTAACCAGAGCTAAACCACCGTCAATATTTCCTATGATGTGCATTATTTTTTTATTTATTTGCGAATACTGCAGGCCCTTTTCGGGACCATGCAGGAGTGGATACAAGGCACAAAAAATTACAATGGCAAATTCAACAAGGAAGACAGGTATATGCACAAATAAATACACAATACAGTTTCATCATTACAGAAGCATCACGGTGAGAATGTTGGATCAAGGTGACTAACATGTTGTAAGAAAGATTCTACTGTGCTGCAGTTCACAACAGTGGATGGTAGTTTATTCCAGTAATGAATAGCTGAAGGAAACAAGGAATATTTGTGAACATTAATGTGGCTTATGGGTTGACGAAGTGCTTTCGTATTGTTAGTCCTTGAGGAGTGGTAGAATGGTTCCTGAAGATATGTTTCTTTTTTATGTTGACGTGTCCGTGATAAAGTAGGTACAAGAACTTCAGTCTTGATACCACTCTACGCTGAGCTGGGCTGTGTAGATCTGCTTTCTTTAGTAGGTTAGAGATGCTGGAGTGCCTGGAATAGTTCCGACTAGTGGAATATGCTTCCGACTAGGCGTTCAACTGCATTTCTAGAATGGAGTGCACGGAATAGTTTCAGCGTATCAGTGTATATTATGCTGTTTCAATATTCTAATTCATCATTCTGCCCGCAGCTACACACACAGCGCAGCATTTAGTTGTGAACACTGATGCACAATCGGCAGTCTTAGTATGTTTCTGATTTTGCTTGTATTGCTGCACTGCCGACATATTTTCTCGATTTTGAGCCATCTCTGTAAAATTCTGTATAGCTTGCATTTTTTCTTTAAGAGCAATGTATACCTGTAGTGTGTGTTCCTGTGGCATTCGTCCTCGGTGAGGGTGTGTTAGTGTGAAGTCACACACAGAGGATAAGCTGTACCACGACGGCAGTGGATTGTGTCTTGGGGCAATTTCAGGCAGGAGGGTATCTACAATCGTACCTCTTGGCGTTTATCTTCGAAGCGTAACAGCGGAGGTCTTATCGACTGGGGCGTGTTATCGAAGAGAGTCTTGGAAGGGCACTTTGCACCTATGGAGTGGGAGAGGTGTTTAACTTTCAGTACCTATGGGCACATAAGCATTGTTCTCCTATCTTGAGGGGTGGTTCGTTAGTTTCGACGTAAATACTTTTGACGGGGGATGTTTTTTATGCACCAGTTGAGAGACGCAAACCTAAGCATTTGTACCGCATCCAGCTGTGTAAGGCAGGATGGTCTTGCTGACTCATACACTACATATCCATAATCTAAGGTGGGGCGTACTACAGAGCAGCCGATTTGTAAAAAAACATGTTCTATCGGATTCCCAGTGCTTTCGTGATAGTATTTTGAGTATGTTCAGGAACCGTGAGGCCCTCTTTTCTAAAGCATTTATGTAAGGTATAAATGCGAGTTTTTTGTCAAATTTAATGCCTAAAAATTACGTTTATTTTTGCAGTTGATTTGGCTCCGTTTAGGTGTGAGGTGGGGTCGGCTTTTAGGCCTTGTTTGAACAAGGAGTGAACATCCACTATTTTCTCCGTGAAAAAATAAATTCATTCCCAGCTGCCCATGTCATTAGTTTGTTTACTGTCAACTGACTTTGTCTCTCGCATATTGCAGCGTTTGAGGATGTGCAGGCTATATGAAGATCGTCAGTGTAGACTGAATACATTATGGTCTGCGGGATTATTTTGGCAGTGGAGTTCATTTTTAAAACAAAGAGTGTTTTGCTTAAAATACACCCCTGTGGTACTCCATTTTCCTGAATGAAGTTCATTGAGAGGGTTCAGCCTAGGCGTGTATGAAAAGAACGATTGGACTAGAAATCATTCAGGCAATTGAACATCTCGCCACGGATGTCAAGCTCTGCTTGAGGTCTCGAAGAACCTTGTGTATCTCCATGTTGTCATATGTCTTCTCTAGGTCAAAAATGACATGTGTATAAAATATTCCCGAACAGTATTTTCAAGGCGAACCAGATGGTCAGTTGTCGAGCATGCCTTTCTAAAACCACATTGATGGATGTCAAGAAGTTCGCGGGATTCAAGGACAAAAGTTAATCTTAAGTTCAGGACACTTTCAAAAGATTTTGGGAGACAGCTTGTAAGGACTATGGGCCTGTAGCTCCTTGGGGAGGTTGGTGGTTTTCTAGGGTTTAAGAATGGTACAACAACGGTACAAGAATAATAATAAGAATAAGTAATGATAATAAGAATGGTACAATGACGTCGCCGTCGGTGCAATCGAGTGTGAGAGAAGCGAGGGGAGGTGAGCAGAGCTCGAGCGCGCTCCCTTTGAGACCGGTTGCACCGAGCAGACGAAAGCACCGCTGCTCGCTAATTTCCTGATTGAATCAAAATTATTACTAATCTTCATCGTCTGCGGCTACGAAGAGTCAAAAGAAGGGGTATACGTAGCAACGGTTCTGGTGGCGCAATCGCGGTTAATCTGGGTAAACCACTTCTCTAGCATACGAGGAGAAGTAGTTAACGCAGAGAAGAAAGCGAGATGAACCAGAACCATTACTGCGTGTGCCGTATGTTTTAGCTTTTGGTAGCTGCACAACCCTAATAATTTTGTCCAATTAGGCAAGCACTCAACTCAAGCATAATATAAAAAAATGGACCGCAAAATTCCGCGACACGCGTCAAATGCCAGCGGTTTAGCCGAGAGAAGCCTTTTATGAGGTGCAATTAGGGATGCAAAAATCGCGCCAGTTAGACATTTGGCCGGACGTACATACATCCACGTATCTATCAAATTTTTTACCTTAATATATCCTAAAATCAAAACATTTACAGAGCCGCGCTCAAATTTCGCATTAGGGAGTATCGTAATCGTCCTTAATTTTTTTTCTCTCTCTAAAACGTCTGGGCTGTTCGCACACGAGCTGTAATGCCCTCTGCCACCGAAGACCCCACACCATCCGCTATTTGCACACCATTGCTACAGCCCGCTCATTTCAAGTGTGCAGACTTCAGGCTTTCCTTGGGAACAAGCTTTGAGAGGCGGATTATGGTGCGGAAGGTCTCCTTAAATTCTCCTCTTTTTCGTGTGTAATAAATCAAATATTCACAGGCGGAAGTTAATAATGATGCGGATGTCTTTAAATTGACCTCCTTAATGCTTGCATCTCAAAAGCAAGAACAAAAACAACATATAGCGGCGTGCTTTCAAGCCTCCCCTCTTGCGACTGTATGGTAGACGAAAAAAATATTTTCGATGAAAAGAAAAGCGAAGTAGTTTGAAGTAGATCAGTCATTTAAGGCGGATCTTTCTGTCTAATCAAGAGGTGTGCCTATGTCAATACCTATGTCCAATCAAGAGGTGTGCCGCAAGAATCTGTTCTCTCACCCTTGCTTTTTAACATACTGGTTCGGGACATCCCCATTTATCCTAAAATTACAGTTTTGGTATATGTGGATGATACAGCTTTTTTCGCCTCAGCAAAGGATATTCATGCTTTTACCAGTTTTCGCAGGCGTACCTGAATGCTCTTGAAGACTGGTTGGACCAAATTAATTTATCACCTTATGTCATCAACTGTGGCATGCTCGTATTTCCGCCAGACACACCTCTGTACATCTCGCTAGTCTATCGCTCCACCCCAATTCCGCAGGTGGAGTCGGTCAAATACTTAGGCGTTACTTATGACCAAAGTTTGGACTATAGAACGTGCTCTTCAGGCTGGTTGACACGAGTAGGCAATCAAAACATCGGTATGCGTCGCGACAAGTTGCTGTTGCTCTATAAGTCGCTATAAGGGACAGATTCTGGAATTTGGTTGCGTCCTGTTGTCTGGTAGCGCAAACTACAAGCTGCAACCCTTAGCCTTACTGGAAAGGCGCGTCCTGCTGCTCAGCTCGGGCTCCCAAAAACTGTTTCAGACCCTGTCCTTTATCTGGAAGCGCGTATCCCCGATCTCTATTCCCACTTACAACTTCTCACGGTGCGTACTTTCTTCGGGTCATTTGACCCGGCTCCCGGTGTTAATACTCCCATTTCTCTATCCCAACCACACCTCTTTTTCTCCAATCATTGGCCCCGTTATCAGCTCGCAAGTTAGCTAGGTTCACGCAGAACCTGTTAGCCCCACTTCAAGTTGATCTGATCTCCTTGCAACGAGTTGCTGATATGCAGGCTGACCCTGTCTTTTATTACGACCATATTTTTTCGTCTCATGCGAAACATATGCCCGCAAATATCCTAAATGGTCTGCTTGCTGTATACCTCCAGAACTTTCCTCACCATACTGTTCACTCCACTGACGCCTTCTGGAGCTGTGAGAAGGCGGCGATTGGGATATATTCGCAGTATCTGGCTTGAAGTTATTCCGTTCGTATCCCTGATTGTACTCCTAAATTCTTTGCAGAATTTTTGGCTATTGCTTTGCCTCTTCTCAAAAATCCGAGGCATGTAGCACGGGTTCTTATTCTTGCATGCTGCCTTTAAGTTTTAGACTCTCTCCAAACATCTGGAATATGTTTATTGAATCGTTCCCTTAGGTTTTTTTTATTCCGCGCACAGTGTGTGAGGTCCGCTTTGTACGGGTACCTGCAGGCATTCGTGTGTCTATTTTAACGAGGTGGCTGGTTTATTGGCAAGGTCAGCTCTCAGTGCCCCTGTAATTTATCCCGTCCCTAGCATCATTCTGTTAAAGACTTCCCGTTTCAAACGGTTCTAACCTATCTCATCCAGTTTATCTCAATTTATCTCAGCCAGAATCCCTCACTAAATTTGTACTTATGCAGGTATGGTTTCGCCACGACAAACCTTTGAGACTCATGGGGGGAAGTTGAAACAATAGAGCATTTCCTTCTTTCTTGCCAGGTGGTTTGCATTTCAGAGAAAGCAGTATTTGGAGGTCCCTCTTTCGAGATTAGGTCTCCCTCTGTCTCTTGCAGTTCTCTCGTTCGGTGCGAGAGCCAAGGGATTCTCGTTAAGTAGCGTTTGCGGCTACCTTCACGATTACATTATTGCAACCGGTCGGGCACCCCGTTAACATTATACAAATTTATGCCGCATGTCCACAAAGTGCATTTTATTTTATTCCTGGTACTCCAAATTTGTTAAATTTATTTGATTTTTCAACACTTTTTTTCTAGTTTTTGTCATTCCATTATTCTACTTCGCCGCCTCACGCCTTTTTTTCCCCGCGTACGTACTTCCTTGACATTTACCACCGTACCTTGGGCACTCCCCCAGCGTGGTATGTTCCATGTTAACTGAGGTGAAAACAACAACTCTCGGTGGAAGCCTCAGTCACGCCATTGTAGGGAATGGCTTAAGGAGGGAATGAATAGTGGCAGTAGTGCAAATATTTATTGGCCCCTGTGCGGGGCAAGGCCCTGAGCACAGGGCTCCAATGGCCTTTGCAATCAGCTGGGGAGGCTGCGATGGAGGTAGGCGTTTGTTTGAAGCTGTTTCCGTGCTACCGCCTCTTCGATTCCACGTCACGTGCCTGTGTGGTGGGAGTACGCGTGTCGGTTGAGCCGGTGGTATTCAAGGATAGCGTTGTAGGACTCGAACACCGGTTCTGATGATCTGGAGCCGTCGTGCGGGACTGGGTTTGCCTAAGCTCCGGCGATAGCGTGCGCGCGCTGCTCTACGCGGAGGGACTCGTCGCGCAGAGAGGAACATATACTGGTGTTCTCTGTTTTAGAGCGCAGCTCTTAAGCGGCATCTCGCAGGTTGAGCCGCGTCGCCGTCGGTGTAATCGAGCGAACGAGAGTACCGCTATTCGCTCATAGATGGCGACAGAGTGGTGCGTGCCGTGCGCTGAGGTAGGGTGGCTAGGGGAGGGGACCTCGGTCGGCGGCGGCATGCGCCTATGCGCACCCATGCGCTGCCTCCTCGCTGTCGCGCCTCGCTCCGCTCCGTTGGCGGGGGGTGCTGTGAAAGGTGCTGCACGCGATAAATTGTCCGCTTCGGCCACGCCACTCACAGCGTTGTCTTCATAGTATGAACCATCCACTCATATAATACAACAGAGAATAGTCTGAGCCGGTTCTTTCTGAAGAATGAGCGACGCAACCAGCGGAAATGCTTCGTCTGTCGCTGCTGCTAAACGAGCAGCCTGAGCAGAGGCTCAGCGCCGCCGACGCCAGAATCCAAATGTGCGCGCCGCCGTCGCCGAAAGGACCCTGCCGTTCGCGCCGCCGAAGCGGCACCGGAAATACTAATTCTAGGATTATACATTCATGAGCCACTGTGGTTAGATACAACACTGGACAAACTCCGCAACATTGGAAACCTGGCGGGCTGTATGGTGCGCCGCGTCTCCAGCAAGAAGGGGGGACTACGGAGCAAAGATGCCTTGCGATTGACACATGCTTTCGTCATCAGTCGAATACTCTACTCGCTACCCTACATCCACCTGCGCAAACACGAAAACGACAAGATAGACGTCATCATACGAAAACTTTCAAAGAAAGCACTTGACCTTCCTATAGCTCGAACACCCGCCTTACGACACTAGGAGTAGTCAACACTTTCCAGAAACTCAAGGAAGCTCACCTCACAAATCAGTACACACGATTAGACGAAACAAGCACTGGTCAGGCACTACTTGGCAGGCTACATATACCACATGGCGTATGCACATACAGGAGAGGGTGCAGGTAGCTGAACTTTGCGCCACGGCGCATTAGTCCATCCTCTCCGCACGAAAATGATCAGAGAAGAACATGAGGGCCGAAGAGCGGCGCGGACGCGTGCTCTCGAGCGATATTATGGCGGAAGAGACCGCGTATACTTCGTGGAGATTGCTGCCTCAAACCGCAGGGGGGCGGTACACGGCTGCAATAGTTAACCAACACCGACAGGCTCGCTTTCAGGGCTACTGCCCCAGGACAGGAGGAGGAAGTGGCCATTGCTCTGGCTGCTTCCAACCTTTCTTACAAACATATCATTACGGACTCGCGGATGGTGTGCCGTAACTACGAGGCCGACTAGGTCACAACCAGCGGGCATTCTTTCTGCAAGCCGGGCTGGCAAAAATATTGCGCTGGAGCATGAGGAAATCAGATCCTCCGACAAAACATATTGTCTGGACTCCTGGTCAGCAGGGGGAAATGAGGCAGCGAATGTGGCTGCCCGAGCACTCATCTCACGGGTACCTCTCGCAGACTCTATGAATCAGGATGAGGGCCAACTCCTCAACAGATGTAGATAAATTCTAAATTACTATAAAGATAGCGATCGCCGATTCCCTCCACCTGCTAAGGCGCTCGGGAAGGAGAAAGAACTCGTGCTCCTGAGATTTTCGCAAACACGATGTTACGCCCGGCTATTATGGAACACTTTGACCCTATGGTCACCGACCAGCCGGAGGTGCCGTCTACAGGAAGCTGGGGCCAAAGTGGTGTGTTGCCTCCGCGGAGGGACCTTCAAAATTCAAACGCTCGGCATCGGCTCAACCACCAGGATCCCATTTTCCCCGACACGGCGATACCACGCACGGCTAAGCGCGGGTGCTCGGGTCCGTGGTGACGCCCTGCTCACCATCATCCCCCTGCGGGAGTCCCTGCGGATGCTCGGGAAACCGTGATGTCGCTACTCAACATTACCTGCATGTTGCAAATGCTCCTGCGGGGGCATTTCCGGAAGAATGCTCCTCGGCTACGTAAGTGCTGAAGAGTACGGGTGCTCCTAAACAGGTTTTGGTTTTTGGTATGATACACCTGTATACCGAATTAAGAAGCAATTTGGGCCGACGACACTTCTCGTATTGTTGCTTCCCCACAGGCTTTAACTTGACGCTTGGTAAAAGGCAATTGATGTCTTTGAAAGGATGTCTTTCAGAAGCTTCAGTTTAGGTATGGTTTCATGCTGAGGGAGACAAGAACCACAGGTTAACAAAAATTGCCGGTGGTTTAGCTCTGGTTAAACCTGGAGTAACTCCATATATAGCTACAGCTGGCCGAGTGGAACGTGGTCACGTGACCAACCATGTGACGAATCACATGATCAGCCACGGCGCCGCGCTGCCGGCAGCTGCTCCGCACCACGTGACCAACCACGTGGCAGCGCAGACATAGCGTGTAGGCGCCGCCACCGCCACGCTGAAGGCTCGAAATGCTACCGTAATGTAACTATCGCTACAATATGAAAATAATGGCAAAAGGCCGATAGCATGTATGCGGGCGCAACCCTGTCGCCTGCAGCTTATTGATCCCATTAAAAAAATTCTTTAGACGGTATAGACACTCTAGAGACAAACCCTACGCAACAATCTATAGGCAATAAAAATCCGATGGACAGTCTATTTACAATCTATAGATTTATGGCCACACTTTTAGTAGTCTTTTGTCTATAGACAGTCTAAGGACTGTGAATAGACAGCAAGAAATATTTATAGGAAGGCAATAGAGTCTATAAGAATTATACAGACTTTCTATACACCACTTTTGTAACGGATATCTAACTTTATATTGCTACGCCTTTTTTCCTGTCTCCAGCTGACCGTTTCTTTTTTGCCTCGATCACCGTGCTATGTAATATGTACCGTAATAAGTACTATGTTTAAAACAAAAAGCGTTTTTGTGGCCAATGTGTTCCGTTCTCGCCTCGCTGTATGAAAGCCCTGAGTTCTATTCTTCGCATCTTCGGAATAATACAACTGTAGTTCAATACGGCAAATTGCTGGGCTAGTTGGTTCATAATGAGCATTTGATCAGGTGTAAGTCCAGCGGGGTTGTATGTGTGCCTCTTTGTCTTGTCCTGGTTCAGTTTCGCTGTTTCCACCACCTGTGCTTCGGAATACATTTTATTTTTTTCTTTGCCCAGTCACGTGGGTTTTGTGACGCCACTTTTTCTGGACATCGTGTTTTGTTGCCGTGCTTTCGCATTAAGAGTGTTTCAGTGAAACTAGCGCATAAGTTTCTGGTTTAGTGGAAGCTCAAAGGCGTAGCTTTGGAATGTATGCATGATGTTTAAGAGAGGTTAGAATATACGTCCGACAAGTTATTTCAATATATTTTAACCCATAAAAATAATTTTATAACTTATGTTAACGTTGGCATTCAATTTCCGCTCCATAGAAAGCATCGTGCGAACTAAAGTCAATCTCAGTCGCCGCTCTGTATTGTGTTTTAATTTTATCGGGGTGGCCAATTTGCAATGGCTACTCAATAGAAAACCGCAATTCCCAGTCAATTTTTTATCAGGAGGTTAAGTTCAATCTAACAGATCCCATTACACCTCAATTTAAACTCATATCATTTTTCTAGGGATTTTCGTGCCCAGAGATGGGCTAACGCCCTCATTTTCAGTTTTCCTCCCACGCCCTCATTTTGAAAAGTTGTCCAATCCTCCCTCACCCTCATCCTCACTTCCAAAAATTTTCTGGCCCTCCCCCGCCCTTGCCCTCACATCGTCGGCCCTCCCTCAACCTCACCCTAATTAGCAGTCGTTTTGAAACTCGAGTTATTTTTTGTAGTCGGGAACTTCTGGCGATATTACTGTAATAAACATAAAAGTAAAGCCCTCAAGGCACTATTGGATGAGGGGTTAAATGCTTATATTGTTGTACGTGTGTGTGTTGTTTGAGCTAATAGGTGAAACAAAACCGAGACAGTTACGAGCTGAGCCCCAAAATCGGCCGTTAATTTTGTCACGCACTACATGCATACATGCACTCTGCACTTATAACATTTCATTGTTATCTATATGCACTGCTCAAATGAGCCAGCGCGTTGTTGTGTGTGCACAAAAAGTAATGTACACGAAGAATACTTAGAAAACAATGCAGTAGCACTTACCACGACAATTACAATAAGTGCCAAGAACAGAATAGACTCAGAACAAGGAAAGTTTGTAAGTCGTTTAATTACCATTACCAGATCACATTGCGATAGCACTGAGTCTTCTTAATTTCACTGCTTCCAATCTACCTCCATTTCGTGCGGTTTGCTGCTTGCTCGTCTGACGACGCTTCCACGCGCACGGATGGAAGATAATAAAGACCACATTTACAAACTGCAGCTTGAGAGACTGGCTGTTTAACCGGCGTGAACGCGAGTATGTTAAGAAAACGACCAGATTGCAAGACAGCTTGAGAGCTTGGCAGTTCGTACAGGCAGTATGTTAAGATTTCTCCCAACTGCCTGTTCGTCTGAGGGAAGTGTATGAACCGACCTACTTTAAACCGGAGTGGCAGTCCCTCTTGGTGGTGTGCTCAGCCTTACCTCGCGTCTAGTGCTTTTTTGCTCTGTCTATTTTGCGATGAGTTTCTCGGCATTTCCTAAATGCTTTGCAAATAACTTAGTTAATGTAAATATAATATATTTTAAATGTAATAAATACCATGCTTAAAGCAAGAAAATCTGTGGCGATGGCGTAGTGGTCTGAAACAGCTGCCAGCGGAACTGGTTTTTTAGCGCCGCCGTGGGTTCGGATCCTGCTCCCCCAGCTATGAAGATTTTTATTCCTTTAGTGTTTTCCCCCAGTTCGATGCCGGCTGTCCGCTTCAGTGAGGCTCTTATGTTGTCGCTTAAAACAAAACATTATTCAGGCCACTTGAAAATCAAACGGGTCGCTAAAATGCAGCATTTGGGCTGAATAATAGTAATCGCTAACTTCCCGAGTCTGGAGTGACCGATTCCTGTGGTTGCCGTTTCAGTGTCCTAGCGCTTCCACTCCGCCGAAAAGCGGTTGTCTGCCTGCCCGAAGCCTGCTTCTAGCACGTGGGCCACCTTGGTCACGTGACATCGTCACAAGCTACCCACCTGATTGTGAGCCATCTGCCTATCGCGGCAGTTCAATTAATGATATTAGTCGCGAGAGATTCCTCAGGCACAACATGGGTCTCACAAGCCCCACCGATGACAGCAGCTGCCATCTGAGGCCGTGGCGCGTAGCTTAACCGCTGCACCTCTGCGCCAGGTCTGTTGTCTGTCTGTTGTTGCAAGGAAGAAAGAAAATGAAAGTGCACAGGCCTGCCCACTGGCTCAAGCCGAGCCACGATCGCTACCACGTGCTGATAGTAGGAGAGTTCAAAGATGGGATAGAAAGTCAGGATAGAAAAGACGCGCGGTATAAAGACTCAGGCAAATTCTTTCTTCCCGGCAACGACAGACAGACGGAGGCAGTGCAATACCGGGCCAACCGGTGGCAGAAGTGAAGCAACCTTCAAGCACTCCGCCAGGAGTGGAAGGAGGACTCCTAGGGATCTCAGATTGGAGAGAATGACCAATCCAACCACAGTACAAGTCTGAAATTATGATATATCACGCAAACTGACATCACGATATATCGACCAAAGTAAGCCAGTTGAGGTCAAGCAAAAGAATAGAAAGTCAAGATAAACCCCGCAAAACCAGGGCTAATGGTGCTAGAGCACAGTAACACGTGGTTAACCCCAAGCTAAACCGTCGATAGCTACAATACGCCATCTCTTCGAGCCTTCAGCGTGGCCACCCTTGGTCACGTAACCAGCCACGTGGTTGGTACGTGGTGCGGAGCAGCTGCTGCTGCCGGCGGCGCGGCGCGCCGGCGAAACCGAGCTGCCACAGCTGTGCGCATACGCCGTGTCAAGTGGGACGAAGATGAAGAAAGAACGCCCAGCGAAACGAAGCGGCGAAACACTGGCTTTGCAATTCAACTGAGCAAGTTCCACTAGGCCAGCTGTAGCTATCGCGTCACTGCAGGTTTAACCAGAGCTAAACCAGCGCCATTTTTTTTTATTCCACGTCTACGCATTATACAAACACAGTGTCAATTCCCTACAATGCCTGCAGGAAATTTGGTTCCTAAAATCAGGCAAAGCGATTACGTGGTCACACGTCTCACAAGGTACAGAAATAAACCAAGTGGTGTTCCTGCTATTTGGAGAGCAGTACAATCTTTTCTTTTTTAGCACATCGTACAATTCAAGACAGAGCGAGCGATGATTCATGCCAAGGTGGCTAAGCTGCTGCTTGATTTCCGTAGTAAGGCAACAGTGGCTGGCTTTGCCCACCACATTGCTGCACCTCTTTCCTATAATGCAATTCCAGCGAAAATAGACATTAGATATGACTGAACTTAACTACTCACAGTGTGAATGAAAAAATAACACACCAACGTCGCCAACAGGTTTTAATTTGACAGCGGAATTTCGTCGAAGCAGTTTTTGCACTGCAGCCAGTTCTTTGAAACTTCACTGAGCTGAAATCGGACTTCGTTCCGGGAAACAAGGCTTAGAACTTGAAAATTCAACAGCTTCACTAGGTATAATTTGTATATGTTTTACTCTACACTCGGATCATCTCACAGACTCGGGGATGATAATGAAAATGTTGAATGCGGTGCTACGGTTCCCGTTGGACAGGCGGCCACCCGCACCAGGCCGGCCAGTGCCCCCTTGTGAGCGCACTATACATCGTGTTTTAACTAAGACTTTACACAATTTTTAAAAGTAGGGATTTTTATCTACAAGAGCGCTTTTTTCGGCATAGCATTGTCGGCGGTGTAGTATATTGTGGTGGCGGAGCAGGAGTGCGGCTCCCTGCCTTTCATGTTCGCCTCGTGTACCTCCATACAGCATAAACTACGTCTTCCCCAAGAACTTTCACCCAAAGAACCAGCACTTTAAAATGGTAATTCATAACGCTCTACACGGACGAAAAAGGTTAGCCCGGAGTGCGGTTCGGGCCACCACCATCTCCCTCATACAGTGCATCTCGCCCTCCCTCACCTGAACATATCTTCCCTCCCTCGCCCTCACATCATCATGTCATTCCTCCCTCGCCCTCACCTCACGTTGTCTTCACTCTCTCACCCTCGCCCTCGCGACTTTTCAAGCACCCATCCTCCCTCACCCTCACCGAGTGAAATCCTCATGAGATGAGGGTGAGGACGCCCTCATGAGGGCTCGCCCTCGTGAGGATGCCCATCTCTTTTCGTGCCCTTATTTTTATTTGCTGACACTTGCTTTCCCCCCGAAAATTTCCCACTTTCCATCGTCGGTTCCTGATTATTTTACCTTAGATCGCCTTAAGCCAGCAATCAAAAAGCTCTGTGCCGTGTAACTCCACTTATATTTTTTATCCTTTCTTTTCTTCTAGGAACTTGAAAGGAACACGGTGCGTGTTTCTTGGAGATTCGGTGGCGGCGGCGGCGGCGAGGCGACCATTTGCGACCGGCGAGCCCAATTTCGCCACACACTCGCCGACGCCGAGCTGCCGCCATAGAGGGGTGCGGCAGAGGGCCAATGAGAGCCGCGCACGCTCTAACGTGATTTACCGCCACTTGTGAACGGGTACAGAGCGACCGCGTCGCACCGTGAAACAGGCCGAAGATGCCCGTACCATTTCGGTGCAGTCCTGCTTCGACAGTGTGTGCACTGAAAGAATGGAGAGAAATTGTCGTTGCCGCGCAGATTTCAAGTGGAAGCTCATGACCATTTCCTAATTTTTTTCCAGAATTTTGTTTCCTGTGACTCACGACGATTTTCGGCTGAGTATTTAGGAGCCATATCATAATGAAACTTTCTCACAATCGGGTCATCTTCTCCAGTCGCTTGATGTCCAAATGAACTTGGTTTTACGCTAATGCAGGGGCAGTGTGATAGTGATAATATTTCAAAACTACGCCACTAGTTAGAGTATGCTGCTTGTATAGACAAATGAATGTCTTTAACCGTAATCCTGGCCTCAGTACCGATAATTGTTTCCTCGGCCAGGGTGTCCGATATGTAAACACGAGGACTTTGAGGCCGACATTAATCACTTACTGTGGGACTGCCCAGCTCTCAAGCCTACAAAGATCCGGCACCTCATGGCAGCAGGTCTTTCACCAAGCAACCCGCTTCATACATTGCCTGGACGCAGGGACCGTACCATCGTTCTCTACTGGACTTCATCAAATCAGCTAGCCTTTTTCCATTCATTTAATCGCCACTACATCATTCATCACATCTTCACCCATCATTGATGCCCTGGGGCAATAAATTTCGCTTAAAAAAGCCTAATTTTATGCTGTACTAATGCTTATAGCTATGTTTGCTTAGATAAAATGGCTCGAAATGCTATTTGTATGCACAGATATCTCTAAAGCAAATCACATTTCATCTTGCATCCCGTCAAAGTACACACCTGTTAATTGGTAAAAAATTTCTTGTTTTGAAGTTGGAATTAATGAATCTACTGTACATGGATTGTAATGAGCGAGACACTTTCCTAATCTGTTGCCTGCTGCTTTACAAACGTTGTCATTTTTCAGCCCCCCACCCAAAAAATACAGCTATTTTCTTCGTTTTCGCCGGTATTTCTTACACGTTTCCGCGTATGCACATCAACAGCCCACCCAAAGACTCTATCTGTGTACGCGTTGGAAGAAAGGGCGGTGAATTAACGCACGAATACCTTGCGCAACAGCTCATAATTACTCAAAGCACCAGGCTTCGCTGTTCATAAAACATGATATTTTTTTCAGTCGCCATGGCAAATGCGTATTGCCAAACTCTTTGCTAGAAAAAAAATGGAAGCCGCTGGGCCTTGCGTGGTCGGAAATCTTTGCTTGAGAAGCTTGTCCACAGGTCGACCGTGTTCACTCTATCACGCAGGAATCTTCCATGCTAGCAACAGTGCCGGGCGCCGAATTCGGTTCCTCGAAATTATATCCGCGGATACAGCTTGGTTTTGGAACAAAAGTAACAAAATACTAGTGATCGACTACGTAACAAAAGTTACAGTATTGCACTTAAGTCTGCTTAAGCGGAAATGAGAAAGCCTTTCCTTTTCCTCTTTCTCACTCAATTTTTCATTTTTTATTTTTATTATTTGAAATCTTTCGAAGTTCTATTTATTTAATATCATTTTTAATACTTGGATGCTTGTTTATTATTTTTGCTTTTTATTTTATGTTGATTTTTGTAGTTTTGTTTATATATGACTTATTTTTATCATATTTGTATATTTATTTATTATTTGTTACATTGGTTACTTTTGATGTTTTTATTTTATTCTTTATTTATTTTATTCATACTAAGTAAGCCTTCTCACGCATTTATATCGTTTTTCCCTGAATCAATCACACAAAACCTGGTTCAAGCACAGCATTTATTTTCATTCACTCAGTTTAATTAACAATTTAAAGTTCATAAACGAAAGTTTTTCTATTTCAAGATCTACTCACGCACTACCTAACACAATCAAACGTTTGCACATTGACCTCCACAGAATGGCACAATCGCGCGGACAGAATTTGCGGACACTTTTTGCTGACACGACATTATCATATAATGATTTTGCAATTATATAGTATATGTGGTTTATTAAGAATGTTCACGGTTACGAAACCAATCAGTACATTAGAAATATCGACGAAATAATAGTTACTGCAAGCAATCAGTTACTTGAAACGTGTCGCGCGCTACTCTCGTGGGTAGTAATGATGCTTCTGAGGGATGGAGGAAGATAGAGGCGAGTCTAGGGCAGTGGTTGTTTGCTAATGCATTTTGTTTTTCTTTATTCTTGATAGTTGATAGCCGCTGACAATCCCACATCCTCAACTTCAAGGGAAAGTCCCAACAAGATCAACATATGGCAAACCTACAGCCCCCTGCTCTTTGGGCTGTTGCCCATTGTATGCGCCGGGTCCGGTACGTTCTAGCACGATTTTCCGTTTTTTTATCTTATCGTGTACTCGCTCTTCCAAGGTCACTTTGATGGGCAGTTTTATTTGTGTGTGTTATAATGAACAAAATCACTGAAACATAGAAAGCAAAGGTAAAGTGCTTTCTTATTTTCACAAGCTCTGTTTTTCCGTGTCACTTTCTTGTCTGAAAAGGCCATCTTGCTCGTTATTCGTGCGTCTTAAATATTCGCACCATAGCTCGCTGATGTTCAACAACATATACTGCTTGTTTTAGTAATCGCACCTCCGGCATAACAGTCATAAAACGGCCCACTATGTAACCGCATCATTATTTTCGTGCCAGTGCTGAAGACACTTTCTGGGTTAGAACTTGTACCGAAATCGAAATGTTTGGTTTATGGTTAACCCGCCGCGGTGGTTTAGTGGTTAGAGCGCTCGGCTACTGAAACTGAGTACCCGGGTTCGAACCGGACCGCGGCGGCTGCGTTTTTATGGAGGCAAAACGCTAAGACGCCCGTCTGCTGTGCGATGTCAGTGCACGTTAAAGATCCCCAGATGGTCGAAATTACTCCGGAGCCCTGAGGCACTACGGCACCTCTTTCCTCTTTTCTTCTTTCACTCCCTCCTTTATCAGTTCTCTTAGGGCGCGGTTCAGGAGTCCGCCGATATATGATATGGGTACTGCGCCATTTCCTTTCCCCCAAAAAAAACAATTATTATTATTGGTTTATGGTTAGTAAAGCTTTAACGTCCCAAAGAGACTTAGGCTATTGGGACGCCTTAGCGAAGGTTTCCAGAAATATCTGTCACGTGGGGTTCTCAAACGTGCACTGACTTCGCACACTGAAATAGTAGTGGTAGTGGTTTTATTAAAAATAATAGTAAAAAGGAAGGAAAAGTTTTTTGCTAGTCCCGGCATCTGCCATCGACACTGAAGCACCTGAGCTGGGGCAGCGGAAATAAAGGACAGCAGGCAGAATGGAGAAATGAAATGAAAGAGGTGAGGAGACAGGAAGAGAGGATAGGGGGAGAAGTAATATGTACAAATTGTTTACAGAATAAGAAATGTGTCCAGGTTGTGCGCGTGATTAGTTCATTTTAGAGGAATTAAATCACACACACGCACAACACTGTGTTGGTTACAACTGGAGTGGGGCGTCCAGTTATTAATCGTTCAAGGTAGAACTCGCGGAGCGTTCGGTCACTGCGTGTAAATACCTGACGGAGAACTGACGGGACGTCAAGCCCGTGTGTTCGAGGAATGCACAGAGGCTGCGGCCACATTAGCGTCTTGATGGAGTCTGGTAGTATGCCCTGCGCCCTATAGGTCGCGAGCATATCGCGACGAGCATCGACGAACGCGGCACAGTGAAGGAGCAGGTGTTCTAGTGTTTCCACTGCACCGCATCTGTCACACACATCACTCGTCGCGATTCCGTGACGCACACGTCGTTCCCCGGGCCACACGCAGCCAATGCGCCCGCGGAGGATCATAGCACGTTGTGACCGTGTAAGTACGCGACAGCCGGTGACACTGTCGATGCGCTCACCTCCCGCGATGCGTGGGTTGGGGTGCTGCTTTCGGAGATGGTCGTGGATGGCGGCACGCACGTCCACCAGCTCAAGGGGCATATCGCTGGCAGGTAGTTGGTGTGCAGCGGTCGCGAGGTCGTCAGCTTCTTCGTTGCCGGCGATGCCGCAGTGACCGGGCACCCACTGTGCACGCACGGCACCACCTTTCTGCGGGAGGCGCTCGATGCGCGAGCGAATTTCCCGCACTAGTGGGGTACCGCGGCCGTTAGATTGCAGGCGGCTGAGGGCGGCGCGGGAGTCGCACAGCCGAGCACTCCTGGGCGGCGGAGGGCCGAGGGTGAGCAGCAGGACCAGCCCGAGCCGGATCCCCATCAACTCCGCCGTGGTGGAGGAGCCCAGGAAGGCTGCGTGTTGCTGGCTGTGCAGTCGCAGGGCGGGGATGGTGGCCGCCGCAGCAAGGGAGCAGCGGTCGCGGGCCACTGAGCCGTCGGTGTACACGAGGAGATGGTCCTGGAGCTCCTTGTGTATGACAGCTCTGGCCAGCTGCTGCACAGCACAGAGGGGTGTGCTCCGCTTTCCCGCAATGCCGACGATCTCTCGCTGTACCTCCGAGGCAGCAGGCCAGTGCGCGCAGGAGCCGTAGGGGGGTGGGCCACGTGTCAATTGCTGTTACTCGAGCAGCGCCGCGCCCATTCGTGAGCGCGGGTGCGAGCGCATACGATGCAGCAGCGAGCCGCCGTCCGGTGTGCGGTGAAGCCGGTCGATGTGATTCAATGCCCTGCGCGCTGCTTGGAGCTCAAGTGGCCACGCTCCTGCCTCGGCCAACGTTGCGGCGCACTGCGAGTTTTTGGGCAGGCCTAGGCACACGCGCAGGGACTTGCGGTGCTGAAGCTCGAGTTTCTTCCAGCACGGCTTGCGCACCGTGACGAGCGGCAGCGCATAGAGCACCGCCCCCAAAGCTGCGGCATTATATATACGCAGCGCGGCTTGCTGGGAGATGCCCTGGCCTCGAGCAGTGAGCTTGTGCACGGCGGCGGTGATCCTCTTCATCTGCAGACAGGCCGTGGTCGCCGCGGGGCGGAAGGAAAGGCGCCAGTCGATGTCCAGGCCAAGGTACCGCACCGATGTACGCCAAGGAATCGGAGTCCCGTACAGTGACAGTGGAGCAAGGTGCGCGCGCGAGCGCGAAACGCAGGCCATGGCCACCGATTTGTCCGCGCTCAGCGACAGACCAAGTCCGCGCAAGCTGGCATCGATTGCGGTCAGGGCTCCCTGAAGGCACTCCCGCACGCGGAACGCCTCGCTCGGTGGTTCCCGGCACCACAGAGCTATGTCGTCTGCATATATGGACATGTACACATGGTGTCGGCCGCTCGTGGGGAGGGAGGCCGGCACCACCGACATGGCTACATTAAACAGAAATGGTGATAGGACAGAGCCCTGCGGCACGCCCATGTCCACCGGGCGAGGCTTGGAGAGCTTACCCCCTACTGGTACGCGCATGGTGCGCCCGCTCAGGAAGCCATGAACGTATCGCA
Organism: Amblyomma americanum; assembly: GCF_052857255.1. Taxonomy (NCBI): domain Eukaryota; kingdom Metazoa; phylum Arthropoda; class Arachnida; order Ixodida; family Ixodidae; genus Amblyomma; species Amblyomma americanum. Next base: position 52,553,104 of record NC_135506.1, read on the forward strand.
AAAGGCGCCCGCTCACACCAGCCCCCTCAAGCACCGCGAGGATTGGTGCGCGGTGAAAGTTGTCAAAACCGCCCGAGACGTCCAGTAGTAGCAGCAGCGCAACCTGGCCTGCCGCACTGGCATGCTCCAGCGCTGTAACAACGTCCGATATGTAATCAGCCGTGCACCGCATCCCACGGAAACCCGTCTGCCGCTCGTCAAACAAATCGGCCTCCGCAGCCCGCTCGTTCAGACGCTGCAACGCCATATGCTCCATGAGCTTACCTGCCGCCGATGGTAATGCCACTGGTCGGTATCCGCTCAGCTCCGTAGGTGAGCGCCCTGCCTTTCGGATGCGACAAACAACCGCGGTTCGTCAATCCTCCGGTAGCTCCCCGCGTTCCCACACCAAGTTGATCTGCTGCAGGAGGATCTGTCGTTGCTGCGCATCCATGTTTCGCAGCATCTGGTATGTCACCCCGTCCGGTCCGGGCGCCGAGCGGCGGTGGCAGCGCTGCAGCGCATTGTTCAGTTCCGCCGCGGTGAACAGTGCATCACATGGACCTTCCGCGGCGACGGGCGAGGGACTGGCGTCGCTTCTGGGGCTCTCAGGAGCAGCTATGTTAGCGGCGTTTGCGGGGCTGGGCGGCGCGAATCGATCGGCAAACCGCTCTGCCAATTCTACAAAGCTGAGCCCGCTGGAGATTGCGAGGGCGGCCAGCGGTTGACGGTTTGCCTGTGGTTCGGTGATGCGCCGCAGGGTGTCAAACAGCCTCCGCGAGCTGACATCTTCCTCCATCTTTGGCATAGTGAAGCCCACTGCCGGCGGTATAGCTTGGTGGCGGCGCGCTGCCGCGTCCAAGCGGTTGTAGACAGTCCAGTCGGCGGCTCTGTCAGTCCGTCGCGCCCGTCGCTCTGCGCGATCTCTCTTCTCGCGCAGATTGAGCAGCTTCATATCAGGTGTGGGCTGCCCTGCCCTTACCTCTGCTCGTTGGGTGGCTGCGAGAGCGCTTCGGACTAGACTTGAAAAGAAATCTGCGCCAGTGGCCGCCGCCCCGTCGACCGCCCGCCTGAACGCACTCCAGTTGCTAATGGAGTAGGCACGTTTGGGGCGCGCCTCCAACGCAGTGGGTTCGATTAGGATGGAGTAATGATTCGAGCCCCAGAGAGATGGTGATCGGCGCCATGTCGCCTCGATGCCTCTGGATGCGAAGGCAACGTCGATGGAGGAGCCGGTTGCTCCCCGTCGTCGAAAGGTGGGCTCGCCGGTGTTCAAAAGGGCGAGTCCCAGCTGCGTTGCTGCGTCGTGCAGGTCGTCTCCACGCGGGGAGTGGCGCGCACTGCCCCACGCACTATGGTGGCCGTTAAAATCACCACAGATGATTTGGCGCGGGGCACAGCCCGAAGACACAGCACGAAAACAGCGCGTTCCATGCGACAGCTGGACGCACATAAACACTGGACACAGACGTGTCAACACCACCGACGCGCGCTGTCACCACCACGCAGTCCTGGGCGTCAGATGTCGCCGCCGCCGAGCCTGGTACCTGCGCGAGCAAGCCACGGTGCATATACCGCGGGGGGGCGGCACGCAGCCATTGACCCAGCGTGCCCGCACTGGCAGCGAGAGCGTCACGTGGCCACTTTAATGGCCACATCCATGGCCCCGATGTCAAGGCGGGTTGTCCGAGCCGTCGTCCAGGCTGAGACAGCGGCCCCAGCCCAGCAACATCAGCAGACGCCGCGCGCGCTTTCTTATGCGCAGGCCTTCAGGGGGAACACCCCAGCAGCAGCAGTCACCGAAGCAAAGGCAGCGGCGATCCGGTTGCCCGGCGTCCCGTTACAGCGCGGCCCGAGCCTGCGGCCGCTCCTCATGGCCAGCCCCCTGACGCACGGGACGCGGAGATCGCGCGCCTAAAGCTGGCGTTGCGCGCCCTCATCGCACTTTTCCCGGAGGGCACCGATGGACACCGGGCCTGCTTAGAAGCAGCGGGTGCTCCCGCACAGATAAGCCAGCATGATGGCTAGCCGCAAGACTCCCTCCCGCATACCATCCATTCTGCAGTGGAACGTGCGCTCACTTGCGGCGCGGTATGCCGAAATACTAGTTCGCATCTTACAGGATTCGCCGGAAGTTATCGCGCTGCAGGAGACGTACGTACGTTCACATGACGGGGAGCCCCAGATGCGGCTACCTGGCCACATTGGCTACCACTCAGGCACCACGTGCGAAGAACCCACCTGTGCCGCAGTGCCCTGTTGTGTCACATCTCATCGCCCTGGGAAATCAAGGTGCGCGATATACGTGCGGCACACTGAAATCAACATGTGAAATTATGGTCCCTCTTTCTTCCTTTCTTCTTTCACTCCTACCTTCCTTTCCTTACGGCGCGGTTCGGGTGTCCACCGAGATATGTGAAACAGATTGTGCGCCATTTCCTTTCCCCAAAAACCAATTTCCGGTGTGCTGTCGATGTCAGTGCACGTTAAAGTTACCCAGGTGGTCGAAATTATTCCGGAGCCCTCCACTACGGCACCACTTTCTTCCTTTCTTCTTTCACTCCCTCATTTATCCCTTCCCTTACGGCACGGCTCAGGTGTCCAACGATACACGAGACAGAGACAGGTACTGCGCCGTTTCCTTTCCTCAAAAACCAATTATTATTATTATTATTATTATTATTATTATTATTATTATTATTATTATTTCTTAATTAGTTTTTAGGGAAGGAAGTGGCGCAGTATCTGTCTCCCGTATCGTTGGACACCTCAACCGCGCCGTAAGGGAAGGGATAAAGGAGGGAGTGAAAGAAGAAAGAGGTGCCGCAGTGGAGGGCTCCGGAATAATTTCGACCACCTGGGGATCTTTAACGTGCACTGACATCGCACAGCACACGGACGACCAGTTTCCAATTTCCAACGCCGATCTCTCAAATTCCTCGTGTGCAGCTGCTCTCCATTAATCACGCGCACAACCTGGACATATTTTTTTATTGTGTAAATAGTTTTTGTATATGACCTCTCCCCCTATCTTCTCTTCCTGTTTTCTCACCACTTTCATTTCATTTCTCCATTCTGCCTTCTATCTATTATTTCCGTTGCCCCATCTCAGGTGCTTCAGTATCGATGGCAGAGTCCGGGGCTAGCAAAAATCTTTTCCTGCCTTTTTATTATTATTTTAATAAAAACCACTTACTACTACTACTGCTCTCCAGCTTTCGCTACCCGCAGATAATGCCAAGACTAACGGGGACGCGTGAGGAAATAGGGTTCTAAGTTTGAAAAGGAATATGATATGTGCCAGACCTCGTTAAGATATCGTGACTGGAGCGTGTCTTTTCGTTTTTGTGTCTTTTTATGCCACAGATATCTACACAGCAATAAAATACTGGCGAAAGGAGCAGTCGGAGTACGCTTTTGTAACGATGAGTTTATCTTTTGGGCCCACCCTGCTGGTGAACTTGCACAGCGGCATGTGGTTCCTTATCGACGGATATGATCCCCGCACCTTCTTCTTGAGTACTCTGCTTGGTATTCCATATAGGTAAGCAGAAGAAAATAATTCTTGAACTTAACGTGGGAAAGTTACCTACGGCCAATTAGGAATTCCAAAGTGGAAAATTACGTCCTAATCAAAACCACTCCGGGTTTAGCTTACCATATAAAGAAAAAGGGCGTTTTTTGCGTAAGCGATACTTCTGTTCATCTGTATAAAGCGGAATGTGACCTTTCTCTGCCAGGCGATAAGATGGGTTTCACGGTGTGATAAAGTTTTGTTTTTAGTTTTTTGGATTTGGTTTTTGTTTTTTTGGTTTTTTGGTTTTTGGTTTTTGTGATCGAGGTACGTGTACTTGCTGCGCGCGCATCCGCGGCGGAACCTTTATATTTCCCATTCCTGGCGAAATAAAATCAGTTGTGAGTGCAGCTTTTGTCCGTGTCGTATGTGTTTCTCCCCTTTTTTGTGCTCGTAATTTTTTACGCTGCAGTTATGTGGAACCACTCAGGGTTCTTTAACGCGCGATGACATCGCACACTAGACGGTCGTTTTTTTTAAATATCGCCTCCATAGAAAGACAACCGCCATGGCCGGGTTCGATACAGAGACCTTGAGATCATCTGCACAACGCTAAAGCCACTGAAAGATAAGTACACCCTTCATCGTTATTGTTGATAGTTGACTGAGGCAACAAGCTTTTCGCTAAACTTCAAAAGACACCGAAACTCTAAAGTCTTCGGCTCGTATGCCCGCCGCAGCGGCTCAGTGGTTATGGTGCTCGTCTACTGAGCCGGAGTCCCCGGGCTCGAACACAACTGCGGCGGCCGCGTTTCGATGAAGGCGAAACGCTAAGGCGCCCGTGTGCTGTGCGATGTCAGTGCACGTTAAAGATAATAATAATAATAACAACAATAATAATGATGACAATTATTATTATTATTATTATTATTATTATTATTATTATTATTATTATTATTATTATTATTATTATTATTATTATTATTATTATTATTCATTTTTGGGGAATGAAATGGCGCAGTATCTGTCTCATGTATTGTTGGACAACTGAACCGCGCCGTAAGGGAAGGGATAAAGGAGGTAGTGAAATATGAAAGGAAGAAAGAGGTGCCGCAGTGGAGGGCCCCGGAATAATTTCGATAAGATCCCCAGGTGGTCGAAATTATACCGAGGCCCTCCACTACAGCACCTCTTTCTTCCTTTCTTCTTTTACTCCTTCCTCTTTCCCTTCCCTTACGGCGCGGTCCAGGTGTCCACTGCGGTATGTGAGACAGTTACTGCGCCATTTTCTTTCCCCCAAACCAATTTTCAATTAACAAGGAGTCCGCCTACAACCGGCAAATAATGCTTCAATTCATGTGAATTTTTTTTTATCTCACCATGATTCAGTTTCGACTTCGGCCGCCAAACGATGTCCATAGCGTCAAGGTCAGTTCAGGTCACGCGGTTTCAAACAAAAAATGCGCGATATTACAGCCGCTTCTTAATTTTTATCGTTTCAGCTGTTGGCCGGGAAAGGCAGAGATCGCATCACAGCTTTTTTTTTTTCCAAGTCTCACACGACCTGAACTTCCAAGTTGGCGTTATGGCCACCATTAACTTGTCGAAACACACGCCGGAACAGCATGAGAGAATTCCATCTCAATCTTCAACTGCCAACCTCGCGAGAGTGAATTCCGAGTAGTGATTTATGTATGCTGAGGAGCTGCACACCATACCAAAGACGAAAGCAGGACACAAAAAAAATTGGCATCTATGCTCCTACCCGCCGCGGTGGCTCAGTGGTTAGAGCGCTCGGCTACTGATCCGGAGTTCCCGGGTTCGAACCCGACCACGGCGGCTGCGTTTTGTAGCGAGAGCTACATTACGGTAGCATTTTGAGCCTTGAGCGTGGTGCCGCCGCCACACTGTCACGCGGTTGGTCACGTGGTGCGGAACAGCTGCCGTGGCTGCTCACGTGGCTTGTCACGTGGTTGGTCACGTGACCAAGTTCCGCTCAGCCATCTCAAGCTATCGCGTCACCCCAGGTTTAACCAGAGCTAAACCACCGCCAATATTTTTATGGAGGCAAAACACTATACATATTACTTCTCCCTCTATCCTCTCTTCCTGTCCCCTCACCTCTTTCATTTCATTTCTCCATTCTGCCTGCATTCCTTTATTTCATCTGCCCCACCTCTTTCATTTCATTTCTCCATTATGCCTGCATTCCTTTATTTCATCTGCCCCAGCTCAGGTGCTTCACTATCGATGGCAGATGCCGGGGCTAGCAAAAATCATTTCCTTCCTTTTTACTATTATTTTTAATAAAACCACTACCACCACCACCAAAACGCTAGGGCGCCCGTGTGCTGAGCGATGCCACAGCACGTTATATATCCCCAGGTGGTCGAAATTATTCCGGAGCCCACCGCTTCGTCACCTTTTCCTTCCTTTCTTCTTTCAGTCCCTCCTTTATCCCTTCCCTTACGGCGCGGTTCATGTGTCCACCTCATATATGAGAGATACTGCGCCATTTCCTTTCCACATAAACCAATTATTACTATTACGTTTCCTGTGCGATGCCAGTGCACGTTAAAGATCGCCAGGCGGTCGAAATTATTCCCGAGGTCTCCACTACGGCATCTTTCTTCTTTTCTTCTCTCAGTCCCTCCTTTATGCCTTCCCTTACGGCACGGTTCGAGTGTCCATAAACATATGTCAGACAGTTACTGCGTCGCTTCCTTTCCTCAAAACCAATTTTCATTTTCCGCTCGTAGGAGAAGATTCGGGCAAGCAGCACAAATTGATCGCGAAATACAAAAACAACAAACGACCAGCAACTACAACTGTGAAAAAATTACAGGATTGCACTTAAGTCTGCAATCCTGTAATTTATTCACAATGGCTTTCATTACGACGCGGTTCAGGTGTCGGCCGATATGTGAGACAGGTACAGCACCATTTCCTTTCCCAAGCAGAAAAATTGGTGGTAGTGGTTTTATTTATTAAAATAATAGTAAAAAGGAAGGAAAAGATTTTTGCTAGCCCCGGCATCTGCCATCGATACTGAACCACCTGAGCTGGGGCAGCGGAAATAAAGGATAGCAGGCAGAATGGAGAAATGAAATGAAAGAGGTGAGGGAACAGGAAGAGAGGACAGGGGGAGAAGTAATATGTACAAACTATTTACACAATAAGAAATGTGTCCGGGTTGTGGGCGTGATTAGTTCATTTTAGAGGAATTAAATCACACGCGCACAGCACTGTGTTGGCTACAACTGAAGTGGGGCGTCCAGTTATTAATCGTTCAAGGTAGAACTCGCGGAGCGTTCGGTCACTGCGTGTAACTACCTGACGGAGAACAGACGGGACGTCAAGCCCGTTTACGCGACAGCTAGACGCACATAAACACTGGCCACCGACGTGTCAACAACACCGACGCGCACTGTCACCACCACGCACTCCTGGGCGTCAGATGTCGCCGCCGCCGAGCCGACGAGGGTGTGCTGGGCGTCCTGCCGCACGTATATCGCGCACCTTGATTGCCCGGGGCGATGAGATGTGACACAACAGGACACTGCAGCACAGGTGGGTTCCTCGCACGTGGTGGCTGAGTGGTAGCCAATGTAGCCAGGTAGCCGCATCTGGGGCTCCCAGTCATGTGAACGTACGTAGGTCTCCTGCAGCGCGATAACTTCCGGCGAATCCTGTGCGATGCGAACTAGCATTTCAGCATACCGCGCCGCAAGTGAGCGCACGTTCCACTGCAGGATGGATGGTATGCGGGAGGGAGTCCGGCGAACAGCCATCGGTGCGGGAGCACCCGCTGCTTCTAAGCAAGCCCGGTGTCCATCGGTGCCCTCCGGGAAAAGTGCGCTGAAGGTGCGCCACACCAGCTTTAGGCGCGCGATCTCCGCGTCTCGTGCGTCAGAGGGCTGACCATGAGAAGCGGCCGCAGGCTCGGGCCGCCCTGTACGGGACGCCGGGCAACCGGATCGCCGCTGCCACTGCCGGCGCTGTCGTTGCTTCGGTGGCTGCTGCTGCTGTGGTGTTCCCCTGACGGCCTGCGCATAAGAAAGCGCGCGCGGCGTCTACTGATGTTGCTGGGCTGGGGCCGCTGTTTCAGCCTGGACAACCGCTCGGACAACCCGCCTGGACATCGGGGCCATGGATGTGGTCATTAAAGTGGCCACGTGACGCTCTCGCTGCCAGTGCGAGCACGCTGGGTCAATGGCTGCGTGCCGCCCCCCGCAGCTAATGCACCGGGGCATGCTCGCGCATGGTACCAGGCTCGTGCGGCCCACCGCAGCGCGTGCATCGGGCAGGAGCGCGACACACCTCAGTGGCATGCCCCAGGCTGGCGCACTTGGCACACTGGAGCGGTCGGGGACGGCAGGGGCGGACCGCGAGCCTGCGCTTGAATATGGTGATGAACGCCGGGGGTGTCGGCGCCGCAAAACGGAGAGCGAGTGTGTTGCCCGACAGAGACGCCGACACCATCGGCACCGTTGACTCCGCCGCCGCTAGCAGCTCCTCCGCCGTCCTGCGGCCGTCCACGCCGAAGACTAGGCCGGAGCTTTGGTTCCGAGGAGGAGGCTCCTTGGCGCAGACCGGCACGCCGCGGATGACGGCCGTGGCTAGCAGGGCCTGAAGAGCATCGCTGCTCCCCGCGTCCACTGCCACCACATTCCGCCGCCTGTTTACCCGGACGGCAAGGACGCCCGGGCGGGATCCGATCTCGTCGGCCAACTCCCAGCCTTGTTCCCTGGTGAAGGCGGTGCCCCGGTTCGCCAGCCGAAACAGCACCGTGCCCACCAGGCTGGACGGGACCTCCACGGCAGCCGCGGCTCGCTCCAGGGCAGCTCTCCGACGCCGCTGCGCCTTGGTAGTGATGGTGCGCCACGGGACCCTTCTGGCCCCAGCATCAGCGTCGCCGCTGTCTGCGGCGCGCCGCGGAGTTGGGCGCGCTCGCTGCCAGCAGACGAAGCCCCAGCCGCAGCCTGATCTCGTGCGGCGGGATTTGGTGACGTCGCACGCGGTTTTCTTCCGGATACCGTCGCCCCAGCAGCTTTACCCTAGTCCATGTAAAGGCCTGAAGAAGGCGGATGAGCGGCTCCTTCTCCGCCTTCTCACCAATACATTGCTGTGCCCGGCAGGGCTAAAACATTTTGACCCCTCCTTTAGTGGCAGCTGCCCACACTGTAGTGCAGTGTCCTCTGACACCTATCACATGGTTTGGGCCTGCCCCTCCAACCCCGCTATTCCCCCCATCCCCAACCCAACCCGGGAGGACTGGGAGGCGACCCTGCTCGGCTGCCACGACTTACAGGCCCAACAAGCCTTAGTCGGGCGCGCCCGGGCGGCGGCAACCGCCACTGGGGTCCCATACTAGGGACCTCCACCTAGTGCTTGTACGGATCGGTCCCTTACGGGCTGATCCAAACATACCTCCTATTCATCCGTAATAAATGTTTTCACCACCACCACCACCAGCAGCAACAGCAGCAGCATCAGCAGCAGCATCAGCAGCAGGCTGGAGGTGGGCTCCATGGGGCTCGTGCTGGGAAGGCCCTGCTCCTTCGAGTGTGGAGGGAGAGGGAACAGTGACGGTGGGGGCCTTCGAGCTTCCCGCTTGGCCACCGCGGTATCCCTTTTGATTTCCGAGTCCCTCTCTTCCTCGGACCCCGTTGAGCGTCGCCGTTTCCGGAGCGCAGACTCGTCCATTGGGGTGCACATGCTCTCCTCGGCTGCAAGTGTCCGGGGTGAGCCCGCAGCAGCAGCATCAGGGGGAGAGGGCATCACAGCCGGTTCCCCAGGTGCAGCAATGGCGACAGGAAGCGCAGGGGTGGCCAGAAATGCCGAGTGGGAGCCGCCATGGAGTTCTGTGTCTGCTGGTGAGCGAGCGCCATGGCGCCCCTCAAGGCTAGAACGCGTGGGTTCGCCGGCGACACGTCCAAGGTACCGATGACGGACTCGAGGTTCTCCGAGGTGGTGTTCAGCGCCGCCGTCAGGCACCTCACCGTGTCCCGCAGATCAGTGATCTCAGCCTGCATTCGCCGAATGGGGCTGGACGACCTTGCTCTGGATGGCGTTCGTCTCCGTGATCGTGAGTGGCCTGCCCTGCGTTGCTCACTGTCACCGCCGAACACAGGCCTTCGCTCGTTCACGCTGTCTGTGGCCTCCATGGGGAAACCCCGCAGCGCCGCGAAGCCTTAGGCCCAGCGTCCGAAGGAGCAGAGAGCTAAAAAACACGTCCGCTCGCTTCGAGCGCCCGCCGAAGATTCCAAACAGAAAAATTGAAAATTGGTTTTTGGGAAAAGGAAATGACGCAGTATCTGCCAAGTCAATTCAACTGTCTGCTTAAGAGTTGAAATGCGAGTCTTTTCCATGCCTCTCTTTCTCAGTCCATTTTCATTTTTTTATTTATTTTTTTATTTGAAATTGAGTTGGTTTTATTTTTATTTCTTCTGATCCTTTTATATTAGTTTTTATTTTATTTATTCTTATTGTCAACAATACAGCCAATTTGGGTAGTTAATCAAATGCGAAGTAGGTGCGCTAGCACTGCTGGGTAAAAATTTTTTTAGGGGGAAAGGAAATGGCGCTGTGTCTGTCTCAAATATATCGTTGGACACCTGAATCGCGCCTTACGGGAAGGGATAAAGGAGGGAGTGACAGAAGAAAGAGGTGCGGTAGTGTAGGGCCTCGGAATAATTTTGATCACCTGAAGACTTTTGACGCACACTGACATCGAACAGCACATGGGCGCCATAGCGTTTCGCCTCCATCGAAACGCAGCCGCCGCGGTGGGGTTCGATCCCGGGAACTGCGGATCAGTAGCCGAGCGCCCTAACCCCTGAACCCTGCTTACCCCTGCATTACTTTTATTAGCGATGTAAAGTGCACCGTCGTTTTAAGGCGAAAGCCTTTCTTGCCTCATGAGCGTGCGCAAGACCTGTCCGCAGGAAACGGGTACAAGAACTTTCAGCTCCACCTATTTTTATTTATTTTTTCCATGGTTGCACCTAGGCAAAAGGTGGGAGTTTTTGGAGATTTTACTTGCATTAAAAAATTCATTAATTTTGGCAATGTCATGACACAACATTTGATTAGCTTTCAGAAAACATATACACATTGGTGTTTATGACTTCCAAAACGCCTTTCATCATTTTTGTGGTCACATCAAGCGGAAAGATAAGAGTTTCGGAAGGATTTATTTGAATTTTTCGGACACAACATTTGATTGGCTTTCAGAAAACATAGTACACATTGGCGTTTATGACTTCCAAAACGCCTTTCATCATTTTTGTGGTCACATCGAGCGGAAAGATAAGAGTTTCGGAAGGATTTATTTGAATTTTTCGGACACAACATTTGATTGGCTTTCAGAAAACATAGTACACATTGGCGTTTATGACTTCCAAAACGCCTTTCATCATTTTTGTGGTCACATCGAGCGGAAAGATAAGAGTTTCGGAAGGATTTATTTGAATTTTTCGGACACAACATTTGATTGGCTTTCAGAAAACATAGTACACATTGGCGTTTATGACTTCCAAAACGCCTTTCATCATTTTTGTGGTCACATCGAGCGGAAAGATAAGAGTTTCGGAAGGATTTATTTGAATTTTTCGGACACAACATTTGATTGGCTTTCAGAAAACATAGTACACATTGGCGTTTATGACTTCCAAAACGCCTTTCATCATTTTTGTGGTCACATCGAGCGGAAAGATAAGAGTTTCGGAAGGATTTATTTGAATTTTTCGGACACAACATTTGATTGGCTTTCAGAAAACATAGTACACATTGGCGTTTATGACTTCCAAAACGCCTTTCGTCATTTTTTGTGGTCACATCGAGCGGAAAGGTGGGAGTTTCGGAAGGATTTATTTGAATTTTTCTCAAAACAGCATTTTTCCGGTCTTATGTATCTCTTTCTCAGGAACTACAACGCGCAAGCAAACAAGGTTCAATATATTTAAAGGAATGAATTTTACATTACTCGTTCCAAATTCATGAGACGCCGCGGTGGCTGACTGGTAAAGGCGCTCGGCTGCTGGCCCGGAAGACGCGGGTTCGCTCCTGGCCGCGGCGGTCGAATTTCGATGGAGGCGAAATTCTAGATGCCGGTGTACTGTGCGATATCAGTGCACGTTGAAGAACCCGAGGTGGTTGAAATTTCCGGAGCCCTTCACTACGGCGTCTCTCAGCCTGAGTCGCTTTGGGACGTTAAACCCCCAGAAACCAAGCCAAACCAATCCAAATTCAACAGCCTAACTCTTTCTGCATTTGTAGGGCTAGAAAAGAAACAATCGCTGTTCGCAATTTTATTTCGCCGAGAAATAAGAAAAAATAATAAATTTTTGTTCACAGCGCACAATTTTGGTTCCAACTGGGTACAATATACGATTCTGGTTTCGTAAAAGTTTCCAGTACCAAGAATTTTGTAGATTTTAAGAAAAAGGTACATTAGTAAAGAACTAAATATAGATCAAACAATATTTTAACCTAGTTTTGAGCAATAAGTAAAGCTGCACCTATTTTGTGATATTGCCAGCAAATTTCATAGCCATCGATTTTATTACAATTACTCTGCAGCCAGCTTTCCAAAACCATTTTCGAAATCTCATCCCGCCGTAAAAGCTCGAAGGGTTTTTGGCTTGAACTTCTTGGTCTACTAACATGACGTAAGGCTTTCATTCAATGGGATTTTTAATATTTGTCTATTTCTCCTCTCTCAAGGCACTGGCGTACTTACCGGGCCGGGCGCAAGGCAAAGAAATCGGGGATCCAGGAGGACTTTCTCGAGTGGCGTCAGTGCACAAGTGACGCGTGCCTCTTGGGGCTTTACACATCCTTCTTAAAGTCAGCGCCACAAGCGGTGTTGCAGATCTACGTTCTTTTAGAACATCAGGAGTGGACCGTTTGGAACGGTGGGTACAATATCTCCCAACAGGACATGTCTTCTAAAACAAAGGACGCATAGTTTTTCTAACAGTATTGAGCCAGTAAGTAAACAAGAGATCCGTGATAACTTCATCCAGCGACTGCGACTTTCCGTATGAGGCCTCGCTTGCATCTTGGACGCACAAACTTGTTCACATATACTGTTCAGTCTGTACACATTTACTGAAGGAATATTAAACGTAGGTTCTCTCCAAGTGTTGGAAAGAGCAAAAAAGGTACCCGCACTAAACTTTTGGTGGCAGTGCGTTGCCAGAAACGTGGAATAAATGAGTGCATATTCCACTAACAACCAGCAAGCTAATCAGACACCTCATCTTTAGTGACGTATACGCTTCTGTAAGTCTGACCAGCTATGAAAGCGTACAATTAAGTTCCAAAGCACACTGAGCAGCCCGAAACACCAGACTAGAGGCGAGACAAACGCGCATGCGCTTCAGGTTTGTCTTCTGTCGCCAGGTATTGCGCTTTGTTCGCTGCACAGTTTGATATGCGCAAACCGACTCAGCTTGTCACTCTTACGAAGATGAAAATCCCGTTGTCTTAGTTTACGTCGGTGGCGTTCGACGACCCTGCAGTATGACAGCTGACTAAATACTTAAGCCGGCATTACTGCATTTGACAACGGTTGAAAAAGATGAGCTTTTTTTTTAAAAGCTACAAGGAACATGCGTTCACACGATTTCTTTTCGCGGCCAAGTGAGTTAAAATACAACGACTACCATACGTTCAAAGGCTTTAAGATTGGACTACAAGATATAAAAATCAAATCTTGAAAGGTGCGTCTTTGTGATGGACCTATGAACAATTTCTGGAGTAAAATTCAAACATAAATGGAAAGTAATCATATTGACCTTTGTTCTTAAAAAACCCGAAGCGTGTTAGGTCGCTTTCCTATATAGTGTGTGGTTGTAATTGGGGCAAATACGGTCGTGCCTCGTTAATATGGAGAAATCGACTCCCGAACAAAAGTGCCTGTCTGTAATAAACTTGTCTGTAATAACGAATCATAAATAAAAACAAAAAAGGAATATTTAGCAAAACGGTTTATTATAACGGACTGCTCCTTTGCATAGTGGCGGACCGTGAAGTGGAAAACGGGCACTCTTATAAGTTCGAGGTGCATTATTCTGCTCGCCATTATCTTTAAAATCTTATGGTATAGGTTGAAGCATTTTTGAATTGACTATAGCGGTCCATGAAACGCGTGATGTTGCCTCTTGGTGCGATGAAGTATCTCCTACGACGACTGTTCACATCTCAAGAACACGGTACTCAATCGGGTGAAAGCTGCTGCATGTGGTTTTTAACGTTGCGCATGGAGAGATTTTTTTTCGCAGCCACTCGTACAATGCGGCAAATTGTAAGGCGCGTCCACTGGGAACCTTGCCACTGTAAAGCATGAAGCCACACAAACACAAAAAGGTCATTACTGTATACGGCATTTTCACATTCTCAGTGCATATCGCAAGTGGTCTGCACTCGAAATATAAGAGGCAGAACATCGGATAGAGGGCCTCGGGATTTTGTTCTCAACACTATCCATATTGACAAGACGCACGGGTCTCAATGGGCGCGCACATTTTCACCCTGTCCTGCCCGGACAACGTGTTTCCATATTTATTAGGCATAAATACATTGTAAAAGTTTGCTCCCAGAAAAACTGTCCATAATTCGAGTCGTCCCTTTAAACGGGAGTAGTATTAACGGTGCGTGACTGTAATAACTGCAATAAGTAGACTGTCAGTTTACCCGCCGCGGTGGCTCAGTGGTTAGGGCGCTCGACTAAAGAGCTGGAGTTCCCGGGTTCGAACCCGGCCGCAGCGGCCGTGCTTCGATGGAGGCGAAACGCAAAAGGCGCCCGTGTGCTGTGCGATGTCAGTGCAAGTTAAAGATCCCCAGGTGGTCGAAACTATTCGGGAGCCCTCCACTACGGCACCTCTTTTTTCCTTTCTTCTTTCACTCCCTCCTTTATCCCTTCCCTTACGGCGCGGTTCAGGTGTCCGCCGAGATGTGAGACAAATACTGCGCCATTTCCTTCCCTTAAAAGGCCGTTTTCAATTTTTTTTCCATCGACTGCGGCTGTAATAAGTCGTAGGTAGTGCGCTGCCGAGTGCACGCCGTCCACGGCGGGCTTTGCTCTGAGAGAAACAAAGGAACGACACTTGCTGACACAAACATATGATTTTGTAGCGACCCACGCGGCCGGCACTAGGGCAATGCCGAAGAGGCCGAAGTTTCCCCAGCACGCGCTAGGGATGAAGTTGAGCGTGTGACGGAATTCCATCTGGCCGGGAGCGTACATTTGAAAAATAAGATACGCCGACCAGTGAAAAAAGGTTCGTTCTTGACGTTTCGGCTTCCACACGGAAGCCTTGTTCACAATGAATTCATCACCATACAAGGGTTGAATAATTGGCGCAAGGAGCGTGCGTATATCGGGTTTAGATTACCGCCGTTCCGGTTTAACGTGTGTGACGTAGTTTGTATGATTAGGGATTCCAGATGAAGTCTGATGCTGCTACTTTTTCGGTTGCGATGATCCTTGCCTTGTCACAGTGAATTTTGTGGCCATTCACGACGGCGTGCTCCGCGAAGGCGTTGTTGCGAATGTTTTCGTTTTTTTACGTCCCGAACGTGCCGCTGTAATCGCTTCCGGTGCTGCTGTAATCGCTTCAAGAACGAGTGAGTGAGTGAGCGAAAACATTTATAGATTTTTAAAGGGATTCGCGGATCGAAGGCTCCGTCGTCTTCGTGCTTGCGCCGGCGACTAGAGCCTTCTTTCAGCAAGGGTGGGCCCCTATTCCAAGGCTCCACTGAGTCGTGCTGCACCGGTCGCGTGCTCTATAAAGGCCCTCTGGGCCGTGAGCTCGCTGCTGGTGAGACGGCTCTCCCATTGCTCCGCACTCGGGTGTTTGTGTTTGTGAAATGCCTCGTTACGTTCGCATTCCCATGTGATGTGGTAGAGTGTGGGTATGGCTCCGCACCACGGACAGGTGTCCCTGTATTGCGACGGGTACATTTTGCTTAGTATATATAAATTGGGGAAGGAGTTCGTTTGCAATCTGCGCCAAGCAGTGGCCTGCTCCTTTGTCAGAGCTTTGTGTGGTGGCGGGTATCTAATCCGGACGCCTTTGCATAGGTTTAAAAGTTCTGTGTATCCCCCCTCGCAGGCTTGATGGTGAAGACCCGGGGCGTGTGACTGCCCGGCTCGGATTGCTTCCCCTCGAGCTAAGCTGTCTGCGCTTTCGTTCCCCTCTATTCCCGCGTGGTCTGGGATCCAAATGAAATTATGTCTGAGTTTTTCCAACCCTGCAGGGGCTACCTCGCCGAGTATCCTAAGGGCCGTTTTGCTGACTCTGCCCTTTGTATAGTTTTTGCACGTTTCTTTCGAATCTGTTAGTATGTTGAGTGGGCGACCGGTTCTGTAGCCTTCTGCTGCCGCCAGCGCGACGGCAATTTCCTCGGCCTCCGCTGAGCCCGCGACTTTTGCTGCGGCGCTCGTTAGCATTCTTCCTTTGCTGTCTACGACTACCAGTGCGGCTGTGTGTTCTGACCCGCACGGGTAGACGGCAGCGTCCGTGTATACTGTGTTTTCTTCCGAGGCTAGCGTTTTCTCTACGTACTCCGCCCTAGCCTTGCGTCGGTTTGCGTGAAGGTTAGGGTCCATATTTCTCGGTATGGGCTTAACGTTAAAGGTTTCTCTAAGGTGGTCCGGCATCTCCGCGTATCTGTCTGTCAGTCCGCGAGTGTCCAGACCCAGCCTTTTCAGGAGCGCCCGTCCCGCAGGAGTGCCTCTTAGTCTGACTTTTTGTGCTCCCAGCAGCGCTTCCGCGAGTTCGTCGAAAGTGTTGCTGATGCCTAATTGTAGCAGTTTCTCGGTTGACGTGTTTCTGGGTAAGTGGAGAGCCGTCTTGTAAGCCTTCCTCAGGATTTTGTCGGCTTGTTCTCTTTCCGCCTTGGTGGTTGCGTGGTACGGCAGGGAGTACGTAACTCGGCTGACTATGAGGCTGTTTACTAGCGTGAGGGTGTCTTCCTCTCTCATGCCGTATCTCTTTTGAGAGACGCGGTTGATCATGCGGCCCACCTGCTCTGCCGCTTTGCTTAGCAGGCTAATGGTGTGACTGCATTTGCGGCTGCCTTGTAGCCACATGCCCAAGATTCTTATCATGTTCTTTTCGGGTATGAGTTGACCCTCGAGGGTGACTTCCAGGGTTGCTTGGGTGGGATGTCTGCCGATTCTGAGGAGCTCCGATTTCTCTGTCGAGCACCGCAGTCCTCTTTCCTTTGTGTAATTTTCCACGCAGGTGGCAGCTTCTTGCAGCCTTTCTTGTTTTTCGCCTAGGGATCCCCGGGTGGTCAAGACCGTGATGTCGTCGGCGTACATCGCGTGCTGAATTCCCTTGATCTTCTGTAGTTTGTTTGCTAGTCCAATCATTGCCACGTTGAAGAGGACGGGCGAGATGACCGAGCCTTGAGGTGTGCCTTTACACGGGGTGTGGAAGACGTCGCTTCTTAGCTCGCCTAGCCCTACCGTTGCCGTTCTGTTGCTGAGAAAGTCCCTGACGTAGTCGTGGGTTCTCTTTCCGCAGTTGGCGTTGTTCAGGCCCTCCATGATGGCCACGTGGCTCACGTTGTGAAAGGCCCCTTTATGTCGATGGCCATGACCACGTTTTCGCCCGCTTTCGGCATCGTTTCGAGCACTTCTTCCTTGAGTTGGAGTTAAAACAAAAAAAAATTCTTAACAGGATGTCAATTCCATCGCGGTCAATTCTTTGTGACCGCTTTTTAGACCAAAATCGTTGACTTGTTTGAACCTCCCGCGCTTTCTGACGTCAGATGACTCGTACTCTCTAAGCCTAGCAGCTCTGTAAATAAGGAAGCAATGTGAAAATTTGGCGCGTTTCATCACTAGAATTTTGTGGTGCGGGCATCATTACACAAAGCGATAGCTTCGTGCGCCTTTTGTTTGCCGTGAACGCGAGAGACAGAGTGGCGGCAAGGACGAATCGCTGGTGAAGCGAGAGGCCGCGCTTCGAAGGGCGCCGCCATGTTGCCTGAACTTGGAGCTATTCTTGCGCTGAAGTGCCCCCGCGGGAGCGCATGCATTCCATTGGCAAAATGGGAGGGAGTGATCTCCGCCTGAACTACGCGCTCCGTTTGTGATCCGGCGGAGCGCTCTCGATCTGCCATTGGAATTCAACATAAAACAAAAAAACATGAGGTTCAGTCAAACAAGCCTACGCGCCCTTGCCCCGCGGGGTAAGCTATTCTTAGCAATTAGACCCGCATTTTCAGCGCATTACAACTCGGAACTTGCACCCAATAATGGTTACATCACTTAAATGTGTTTATTTAGTGCAAAACTTCCTAAAGCATCTTTACAGCCATAGAATACACGATTTCCATATTGTTATGCATACTGTTGTATAGTGCACTGTCTAGTACAGTGTTGATAATTGCATAATAATATGCTGCATTTGCTGTTTTACCCATTCCAACCTGAGAACCAATAGCCGTCAAGGACTAACAATATTTTCAACCACATCACTTGTGTTTACCTCACCTGTGAGGTCCATCCTGATCTCGTGAAGAGCTTATGCTCAGGTGCATTCATGTTGTGTATATGCATATTCGCATCCCTCCCCTCCGTGGACCTCTCCCCCTTCACAGTACACCGTAGACAGCCGTGCATTCCAAACACAAATACGTCTATATGGGAGTAAAAAGGGAGTAAACTCTTCTACTGCACACTAGAGGACAGAGGGTGCAATAGAGAGTGCGCTAGAGGACAGCTAGCTTATTCCCTTATTACTTCTTTTCGCTTTAGAGTGTATCTTTGTTGCCAGGGCAGGCCCTGCTGCCCTTCTCGAGAAATCCTCTTTTCTCCGGCTCTGACCGTTCTAACAGTCCAAATATGGAACCTCTCTTTCTTTATTGGTATGGAAATAAAAGGAGTTGTTGGTGGCTGAGTGTGGCGCCGGCTACCCATTTACACATGATGAAAGGAAAATACTGAACTGGCGACATAACGCTCAATAATAAAATACAGGTAGAAACGCAGACAATCCGCAAGACAAATAATACAACGGACACGCCAAAATGCTAACATAAAATATAAAAATAAAGCATAATTAATGATATTACTTAATGATATCAAATTAGGATATACTGTAAGCAATGATATGTCCTAATCGCAGTCAACTGTATAAAATCCAAGAAATGAAAGCGAAACTATGAGCTGCGTAATAACGATATCCCATAGATAGCATCCATAATAGAAAGACACATAAATAATTACCAGGTCACTGGAGAGCAGCAACAGTGAACAGCAACAACAACGATATCGCATGCCTCAGTGTTTTCTTGGATAAGGCAATACCCAGGTATCCATTACAAGACTGCTAAATGCTGCACCCTTGATGCATTGGAGAATATTTTTAAGCGTTTCGTGAACCAAGCTCGTCTTCACCCGCTGCAGATCTTGGGCTGTCGAGGGATTTTAATGCAGCCTGTGAGTCGCTGAAGACCACCTACCCTTGGATCGCCGATAGTTATACTATATATGAACTGTAGTGCCTAGTAAATTCCATTAATGTCAGCTGTCGTTGATCCCCGCCTTTCCTTTTCATCCTCATCATCGCATTTCTGGTGGTCTTATTAGCATTTGTCATATTGGTGCTATTTTCAGGTAAAGTAACGGTGTTTTCAATTTCTTCTTGTTCGGTCTTTACGGATACGACAGAGCACTGACTGCAGCCGAGGCGTAGAATTCTTGTGACAAACCTACAATGGAATATGCGTGTGCGGCTTGGGTCTCGCGTGCCTAGACCGACATTAATGCAGTTGAAGAAATGGTATGCATTGCCTTTCGTTTCATTTGTGATCAGTATTCGCGGCCCGACCCACCTTAAACCACATTTCGCCTTGAAAGGAGAAGGCTAGTCGGGCTTGCCTTTCTAAACGTCCATGTTTCTTCCAAGTCGCCTATAAACCTGAAGATTACCTCTCTAAAGACTCCCCGGGATCCTTCTGTCCTTAAAATTGCCATAACATACAACCTGTATTTGCAAGAACAAACGTGTATATTTCCCTTTTTTCCATGATTGAATTGGAATGCCCTATGATCCAATAGACTTTTTATTTCCCACTAACTGAAGTGTGATGTGCTGCGCTGTGCTTTGCTTTTTCATTCTAGATACCAATAAGGTATTATATCATGTATTTTTCTTTTATTTTTCTATGTATTCAATATTTTTATACTGATCTAACCTGCTTGGGCATGTTAACTGCATGCTGTATTTGAAAATAACTAAATAGACATAGACAACCCACGCTGATTATGCACAAGTTTTTTTTTACTATTTTATGCGCTCTGCTGCTTAAACAATAAACCGATCCCATTGATATACAAACCAGGAAGGTAAGTTTATGCTTAGCCGTTTGGGCGCAGTTTTGCGCCGCATTATTTCCTTATTTCGTTGCGATGGTATTTCGTCATGTAGCACGTTGATATAAGGAAAAAAGAAATGACAATTTTCTAAACATTCTCTTGCCTGCAGTACCCTCAGCGTTGACGTCACTAGTCTTTCTCGCCACGGCTGTCCCTTCCTACGACCGAGACTTGCAGCTCTACCTTTCTCAGGGCAAGTCGTTTTCCTGGATTGGCTTCATCCTTCAAACGTTATGGAGATTTACCACCATTACGGCGCGGATTGTCGCCATGGTGTTCCTCGCAAGGTCAACGAGGTTGTGGACATTATTCATTTTTTGTAAGTGTTCTCTGCGCCATTTTTTTTTATATTTTGTCTTCAGCGTCTGACTACTTGCACGTTCCTGCAGCCACAATATAACAAATGTGCTTTTAGCAAGCATTCGCCTAAATTAAACACGCGCGCGCAGCAGAAGCATGAAGAGCAGCTCTGTAAATTTTAGTAAAAAGCTGCCCACATAACTGAAAACGAGGCCAAAGAAATAGGTCACCCAGAACACTGCAAAGAAAAGAGAATGTAGAAACGTCTGATGTTAAAAAGGGACTAAACCACTGAGCGACTTTGAAATGCTTGCAACATTTTTGGGGGCGCAGATAGTGCATACAGGAAGCATGAAACATGAGAGGGAAGTCAGTAATAAAATGTACTCTGATTTTACAAACAAGAAAGGTAAAAAGAACTCCGTGATACATGAAATAAACTAATAAATCAAGCTGATATTTTATGGTTGTTACATGCTCTGGATATGCAGACAGAGCACGGACATAACTAGCAACGCTAGCCAGAGGACTATTTACTTAGATTTCTTGATTATGAACACGAACACCCACGCTTGGAAAGGATACGTTAGCTCCGTGTTAAGGGTATGACGCCATAACCTTAATGGGTTAAGACCCATATGCGGAATTGATCATTCTCTACTTCACATTCACAGATCCTGAGGGTCCTCATACCACTCCTGGCGCAGTGTCGCAGCAACTAAGCAATGCGCCACCGTGCAATGCGCCAGTGGCTCCTGCCATCGGTGGTGCTTGTGTGACCAAAATTACTCTTCACTAGAAACCTCTCCAACCAATCCTTAATTTACCTGGCTTTTGCCACGGCGGTCATCTTGCTCAAATTCCGGTGGGCAAATTGTGATGACGCCACAAAGTCACGTTACCTAAGCGGCACACTTGACACCTAGATGTCTCACCTAGGTTGCTTCTCTAAGAATTTTTAGCAGATTTTTTCTCATGGCCAACGATGCCGACGCCGGCTTCTCTGCGACATGGACTCCTTAACGCTAAAGCGCTAATGGCTTCTACGTTTCTAGTGTTTCACCTAGGAATGTTCGAACTTATATTTTCAACACTTTTTCACGTGCTAGTTTTCAGCTAAATTTACATCATGAGATGTTCTTCCACGTTTCTTAAGGCGCAGAGACCCATTGTACAGAGCATGGATGAAATTCATAAAGAAAAGTAGATCTAAGCTTACCGACCTTGCGTCTTAACCATGGAAAGCTGGTTGGCATTAGCGGCGGTTCCGGCAGGTAAGGTCGGCCTGGCGGATACAAGCAACGAGGACGATAGCGCTGGCACAAGCATATTTACAGACATTTTATGCTTATATGATTTATGAAAGACTTCATCGCTGTATTCCTGACTGCCAGACTCCCGTCAACACTGCTTGACATCTGGTGGAGAAGCGGGGCAGCAGTCCATGTGCCGGACACCCCCTGCAAGACATGACGCCAGCCCCCTTGGTCTCCCACCGTAGGACCTGTCACCCGTCCATCGAGCCAACAGACATCTGCAAGAGAAGCTACCTGAGTTCGCGACCCTGCCGGAGCGCACCCGGCAGCGGAAAGAAGCACCGACGTCGACCATGACCCCACCAGCAGCATCGATCCCAGTCATTCTGCAGCAGCCCCGGGTACCCTAAACCTTTAATGACATCGCTGGTGAAGACCCTGAAGACTGGCTCGACCAATGCAAAAACGTGGCAACATTCAACACGTGGGAGAATGACATGAAGCTGCGATATGTTTTCCTTGCCCTCGAATGCTCTGCTTAAACGTAGTATGAAAACCATGAAACATCCCTGGCCGCGTGAGATCTATTCAAGAGGAGCTAGTGAAGACTCACGAGTGTAGTACGGAAGGCAAGGCCACAGCTACTGCTGGACTCACGCATCCAACAGTCCAATGAGTCCGTCACAGTGTACGCTGAGGAAATGAAACACCTCTTCCAGAGCGCGAACCTTGAGGTGACGGAGGAAAAGAATGTAAGGCTATTGATGCGAGGCGTCAATTGGAGCATATGTTTGTCGGCCTCGTACGGAACCCTCTAAGAACTACTGACGAATTTATTCAGGAAGCGTTTACCATAAAAAAAGACCCTTGAAGCCCGAGCCCGCCAACACAACCACCCAGCCCAAGTCTTTGTGATCCATCCGCAGACGACGCTTCCAAGCAGCGAGAACTTGTGAGGGATTAGAGGGGCAGTCGTTCGCGAAGAACTTCCCAGACTCCGCATCGTCAAAGCAGCCCCACGTGGCTTCTCTCACTGACATCATCCGTGAAGAAGATCAACTGGCGTTGGGTCTTCCTCGCGACGACTCTGACCCAAGAACTTGAAGCCAAGACTTACTCCTCAACCATACGTAGCCGTTGAAAGTGTCCCGCCAGCCAGTGCCTGGGGTCATATATGCGCCACCCTAACGACCCCCAGTCACCCACCCGCCTGCCCAGTTATCAGCAACCTCCGCTAATAAAACCAGACCTCTGGAGGACCCCCGATCAATGCCGCCCTCTATGCTTCCGCTGTGGTGAGCCAGGCCACACTCTTCCGCACTGAACATACAGAAAAATGGGCTCCCGGGGTTTCGACTGCGATGCTCCGTGGCCGCAAACCGGCCAGCGACCACGGTAGATAGATGTAGACTTGCGTCACGCCGACTACACGTGGAGCCTAGTTAACCTAACTGCCTTTCCCTCCATCCTTCCCTTTCTCTCACACGCGGAGCCACCTACCGAGATCTCCGTCCCCGTCATTTGCGCGGCTTCTATGGCGACGTCGCCCCCAATACGCCCACACCGCGGACATCCTCGACCTCGACGCGACTTGACTTCAAAATGACGCCGCCAAACAGAACAGCCCCGACTACACGCCCTACCCATGATTCCTATATCCTACGAAGCCGGGACCCGACGCCAAGGACGTCGTGCAACGCAAGAGCCAGGAGATCCAACTTCGAGATGGCTCTCGACGGCCGGAAAGTCACTGCTCTAGTCGATGCAGAAGCCGATTATTCGGTGACGAATGGAACATTCGCCGTGTCCCTGAGGACAAACACAAAAGCTTGGGATGGTCCACAAATCCGCACTACCGGAGGACACCTTACTACGCCATGGAGACGATGAACAGCACGAGTGACCGCGAACGGACATACCTATCCTGCGACCTTCGTTGTGCTGCACCAATGTTCTCGCGACGTAATATTGGGCACGGAATTTCTGAATGAACATCAGGCGATCATCGACCTTCGGTCCAAGCTCATCCCACTTTCGAGGGATGAAGCCACTCCTTCGGGGACAATCCAGAAGCGTCACATTGGTATGAGTGTCCTGGATGAACAAGTGAGCGTTCCACCCCGCTCAACCCTTATATCCACCGTATGTGCCACGGAAGCAGAGAGCACCGAAGCCATGGCATTGAGGGGCACAAGGAGTCGCTTTTAAATCGAGGACTACGCATCGCAAGAGGTAATACCTGCTTCTGGAGCAGACAGGGCGAACTACTCGTGACAATTGCAGCAAAGAGTACCGCTACCTGAACAGATGCACGGCGATTGCTTTCTTAGACAAACTATACGACGTCGAAATTCTCTCTCTCTCTCTCTTCAACCGTTCCGCAGAAGACTCCCTTATCCAAGAGAACTCGTCCATCTACGACATCAATGCAGCCCTGCACCGGAGTAGGCAAGTTCAAATACGCAACCTTCTTCGAAGTTGTGAGTGCTTCTCGTCATCATCAGACCAGAATGATCTCGAATGATCGCAGCCAGACACGGCTGCTTCCACATTGTCCCAGATTCTTGTACTAGTTGCTTTGACTCGGCCGAGAGCGGCAGGATTCTGTTCGACGCCCGCCAAGCCCTCTCGTTGCTAACGCCGCCGCCTAGTCATTCACTTTATAGTTGGCAAGAGCCATCCCAATAATAGATTCTTCCCCTCTTCGCCGACTTAATGACTGGCGGGCTACCGTCAGTACTAGGCGACAATATGGTGAATCAGAGGGATCCCAGATTGTAGACGATTTACGTTCTGAAATTTGTAAATAGGCATTCTGGTTTTAGGGCACATTATTAGCGCAAAATACACATACGATCGTCAGAGCCGAGGAAGAATCTTGCTTGTGCATCTTGCTTGTGCATAGCTCGTTGCCATAGCAACGCTGACACCAAGAGGCCCGATTTTAGTCCCTGGCCACACCTGAAATTTGACCTTGGCTGATTTGGACCAAAATCGATGTCCAGCCATAACTGACCGTGCCAAACACTACGGCGACCTCCAAATTTGGCCCTGGTCCTTTCCAAAAATTCTGGCCTGGGCGACACCCGAAATTTACCTTGGCCAGTTTGGAACAAAATCAATGTCCAACGATAATTGACCATGTTCGACACGATGGCAAACCCCAAGATTGACCCGGGTCATTTCCAAAAATTTCACCTGGGCCACCTCCGAAAAAGTAGCTCACGGCTTTGAGATTTGCGCCATCTCATTTTCATGGTGTCGCTTTTGACAGCAATGGGGTTCGAGATATCGAGCGTTGAATTCTGCGCGCAAAACGAGCCCATACCGAAAAAAAAAGATGCGATGCGCCTCAAGTAGCATAACTCGTCTCACGTAACACATGGAATTCCACGGACTATATCCCCATAGCATCGCATGATTTCAAGCCCATCCCTCAGCACAGGACGCCCTGCTACAGATTTCACACGTTGTCCTCACTGACATGTTACATCACACCAGAGCAATCCTGGCAGTAGACCTCACCAAAGCATTTGACGAAGTTACGCACAGCGCTATTCTGCAGGGCATCCAAGAGCTGCAGTTATAGCCTAAGACCAATAACTCTATCCGGGCCTTCCTAAGCGGCCGCCCCACCTCCCCGCATATAGATAATATACATACCCCCTCATTTACCCTTTGTAACATTGGCACCCAGCGAGGGACAGTGTTATCACCCTTCCTCTTCAACCTCGGCTTCAATCCCTTGGCCAACGCTCTCAACGGCACTTTACGCAGATGATATAACAGTTTGGCCACATACGGCTCGGAGAGCCACATAGGATCGACCCTTCAGGAAGCAGCCACAGCTATAGCTACCCAAGCGGCAAGCATTGGCCTTGAACGCTCACCCACGAAGTCAACACTCCTCATAATCCGGCCGCAACGCGTCCCTACCGTCCCCATCACGATTTATCAGCATGACATTCCCATACCGCAAACACCTATCTTCCGCATTCTTGGCCTGTATTTCCAGGACACGGCGAAAAACAAGCGTACCTTGAAAGCACTAAAACAGTCCACTTACTCCGTCATCCAGCTTCTTAGAGAGGTTTCGGACGGCATATACTGAACTCTCTGGGAATTCGCACACCCGCACAGGCTGCTCTCGCCCTCGTGTCACGCACGCCGCGTATATCCTCAAACCCCTTCCAAAGAACGTCCGCCCACCATACCGTCAATCCCGCCGAGTCACGCAAGCCAAAGCTCTCCATAAAGAATACGGCACTTCAGAGGATGTGCGCTGGGTGGACGCCGCGTATGGTCCGTACCGTTCAGTAGCCGTGTGGCTCACCATCCAGCCCCTCCCCTAACCCACTTTATAGACCCCCCCCCCCCCCCGTGTACCCCGGAAGAAGCAGAGGAAGCTTCTATAGCATTAGTCATCACCCAAACAAATGCGGCTTATATAGTTATCGATTACAAAACAGCCATTCTTAACATCGCCCGCGGACGCGTCCAACTCCCCCCCCCCCTCCCGCGAGGCAGATATTGAGAATGCGCACACCAAATTCCGATAGGCGTAATGAGCTCGTGTGGGTACCGGCTCACTCTGGCAATAGCGGAAATGAAATGAGGCCACCGATAACATAGCCCGAGGACTTATTTTCCGGACATATGGCGAGAAATCCCCGCCGGGATTTCTCGAGGAAGCGGGCACACACGTTCTCAGAACTCACACAACACGCCCACCTCGCCCGTCGACTCTACCCCCCTCCCCACCCCCGCCTATCCCACTGCCAACAAATCCTCTGGAGGCGACACCAGACCCGAACTCTTTCCACCCCTCAGCTTCTATCCTACCTCCGCCCTGCTTCCGCCGACGTGCCGCCGGCACGTCGAGAAAATCACTATTGGTCGAAAGGGTCCTGACGTCACACGTTGAGCTGTTGAAGGAAATTGATTAAAGCATCAGTTATATTGTAATTATGAGGTCGTAGCATGGCTGAGATGTCATTATGGCATATAAGAATGGGAAGAAAATTAATTCCGCTGAAAAGAACATTAGGGTAATTAGTTAGAAACCAAACCCACGACCTTTGAGTTCGTTTATTAGACTTTGTCAAAGTGAGACCTTGTGTGCCTTGTGGTGTATCACGCGTTCTAGTGTGCCTGCTGATGTATGCTAATGAGTGTGTAGTTACAAATGAGTACAATTAAGAGAGCAGTGAACAACCGTTAAAGCTGTCGTGTCGTACCCTTAAGGCGGAGCTTAAGCGTTTCCTTAAATTTTTTCGTGAAGCTTATTTATCTACTGCACGTCAAATGGCTGCGTCATTTATCCATTGCTACGGCAATTTGCAAGCACGAAGCACGAGAACAGGAACTGCGACTAGTACTACAAGGCTCAAAGCATTTTCCTTTCGCAAGGCTACGTGGTGGGACATAAAATCAATATGCTGATGACTGACCAACCTGATCGTTGAAAGAAGCAGAAGCTGGACCTCAAAGACGTCTGTCAAAGCCAAAAATCATGATACACG
This sequence comes from Amblyomma americanum, assembly GCF_052857255.1. Classification (NCBI taxonomy): domain Eukaryota; kingdom Metazoa; phylum Arthropoda; class Arachnida; order Ixodida; family Ixodidae; genus Amblyomma; species Amblyomma americanum. Next base: position 52,580,077 of record NC_135506.1, read on the forward strand.
CTACGCCGTACGGCGCTTGAATGCCAGCTCGGTAACGGTGGAGAGAGCCGGTTCTCTAGACACTGCGAATAAACACCAGGTGCTTCCGGGAGTTTCAAAAATTTTTAAAAATATGTTTTGGGGTAAAAATATGGCTTCTAATTGCGGCATAGTATTGCCAGTGTTGGCGGACGCCGGAAAGCCGGTTAATTGTCTTACGTAGTGAGCTGGTTAACAAATTTCTGATAACTAACTTTTTAACTATTAAAGATAGGCAACTCGTTGCAATTACAGATTTGTAGCCGGTCATTAGTAATAGCCATATCAGTTTCTACAATTTTGAAAACGCGATTACCGTCGCCGCTATGGCTCTGCAAAGTTTGGCTGCATCGTGCGAAAATACATGCGCATGTGAAAAGCACGCAGGCAAAGCAACCCCTCCAGTGCACGTAAATAGTCGAAAAAGGCAAATTTTGTCGAGCCACAGCGCCAGGGGTAATAGCGTTTTCGAAATTCTAAACAACACGAAAGGCTATCAGTAAGGACCGGCTACAAATCTCTAATTGCAACTAGGTGCCTAACCCTACTAGGTAAAAATTTAATGATTAAAAATTAGTTAAATAACTTACTACTTAATACGATTCACCGGTTTTCTGGTGTCTGTCAACGCTTGTAATACTATGCCGCAAAGGACATATTTTACCCCAAAAAGCCTACTTTTGAAAATTTTTGAAAGTGTTCGCTGAAACACTTGGTACAACAGACTCGGACTTAGTTCCACATGGAGACATTTGAACGCCGCATGACTGTTGATTGTCAAGAAATATCTTACATCCTGGTTTAGCTCTATAGACCTTCTTGTGGTAAACGTAGACAAAACTTTCCCTGTAAATGATGGTTGTCTTTTATTTTTGTTCAGGGGCCTAGCTCTGGGGACACGAATTTGACATTTTTCTCAGTCTCTCAAGGCGTTAAGCAGTCGCTCAGGTATTCGCCCTTGAAAAGAGTGTAAAATGAAGTTTCGTTTATATTATCCTCATCCTCGTGCGAGGCTAGAGTATGCGAAAATAAACAATAAATAAAAACATAGTTTAACTAAGGTTAAACTGCATTTCTGTACAAAGTGGTATCTTTGTTGAGCGAGAAGCACGCCAATCATAAGAACTACTTCTGATCGAATGGACACTTTTTCAGAGTTTGAATGATGACAATTTAGTGACACCTGTTTTTAAGTGTCTTAAGTTCAAACAGATCACAAAAGTAATACCAGCAACGCTGTTTTCACGTCACGGTTCCGCACTTAGTGCTGGAGAAGAATTTTGTGCAGTTGTGTGCAAAAAATGGAGCACACTCTTATAAAAATGGTCAATATAGACAGTTTATAGACAGTCTATAGACGTCTTATAGACTATATTGTCTTCCTATAGATATTTATTTCTGTTTATTCATAGTCTACAGATTGCATATAAACAAAAGTCTACTAAAAATATATGGCCATAGATCTATAATTGTCTATAGATTGTAGGATTTGTATTGCCTATAGACTGTTCTCTAGGGTTTGTCTGTAGAGAGCCTATAGACTTTATAGACAGAAGTCTATTGAGATTCTATACCCAGCCTAAAGAAATGTTTGTAAGGGCTGCAGCGTCCCCATATATAAAAAAACTAAGACTAAGCCCCCATTGGCACTGCCATTAGTGTCGTGCCTAATAATGCAGCTCAAGCTTCAGACGTTGTTACGACTCTTGTGAGCGTGTAGCGCACGGAGCAGTTAAATGAACTTTATCAACTAACAACTTCTTCTCTTTTCTACCTACTTTTTCTCCAGTTCTCAACGCTATGATCTTGATTATATACGTCGGGACAATGAAGAGGATAATTTACACCGCGGAACAGGTGCCCCTTGCTGAAGACGCCGCGCACACCGTCGCTGTGAGCGCAGCCTTCATCTTCGGATTTCTCAATGTTTACGAGCAAGGACACCCGCGCACTGCAGCTATTCATTCGCTCCTTCTGTGGGGACTGAACACGGCCCCGCTTTTTGAATACGCGCTCGAACAGCGCGCGCTGGGAGCCGACAGGAACATCTGGATTGCTGAAGGCGTGGTTCTGGGAAGTCAAGTAATAGGTGAGTGCATATCCCTTCGCACATCAGTTAATATTGGTGTCAGAAATGAACAAAGTTAGCCCTTATGGTGATCGACTGTGCACCTATCACAGCTTCACTCTCTCCAGCGCGTTTGTTTGTTTTGTTCTGAGTAAAACAATGTGCCGTTTCAAACTCCATACTTTGCACAAAATATTTGCCGCGCGCAAACTGGACGACGGGAGCGATTCTCTGCGGTAGTTATTTATTCTCGCACTATTTGGGAACAGAAATCTGAGACTCACAAGCCCCACCCGCCAGTGCAATGTCGCATCGCTTAACCGCTGCGCCATTGGGCAAGCAGTGGTGTGAGGACTTGCCGCGGTCTCTGAATGCAACACAGTTTGGAGTGAAAAGCTTCACTGCGATAGTAGGTAAATCAATCGTCGCGTAGGCTACCGAATGACCTTGAACGACCTTCAACCCAACCACGTTAGCCGTGTATGACCATATGTGGTGCAGTTATATTGTCGAATTCTCGACCCACGACCTTTAGTTGACCTTTGACATTGGTTGATCTCTGGGTTGACATTTGACCTTAAGAACAACAGATGGGGTGATGTGAAGCCACGTGATGACATCCGATGGGAGTGTCGTAAGACCAGATGATACACGTCATAGCCACGTGGTCGTGCGGGTCTGTATAGAACGGCTGTCGCGAGCGTGTAACAGAGCTGCCATGGACGAGCCTCAGACGCTTAGCAAGCGTGCTTGCTTTTCGTTGAATTCCAGGGTTAGCCAAGTTAAGCCACTGCCATTTTTTTAAATTCCGTTTTGCTGCTTAATTCTACAAAAGCTTTCTAAACTTATTGTCTAAGATGCGACAGCCAAACCAAAACCAGAGACTAGGGATTTTACGCGTCTGTTCTGAAGAGAAGCACTTCTTTTTTTACACTGAAATTGATAGTAACAAGGACATTTGCGTTTCTGTAGTACGATTATAGCTTTCGTGTTGTTTCGGGAATGAGCCGGACCCGCACATTTGGAAAACTGTGCCGCGCCGGGTAGGGTAGAGTTTCCTCAGGCTCGGGCCCATAATTGCGACCCTTGCAGGGCTCTATCAGAGGAGCCATTGGATAGAGCGATAAACCTCGCAGTGCTCAATCTCGTCTTTCTACCTCTAGGTGCAGTGTTCTTGCTTCTGTACTGGAAGTTCTATTTGAAAGGCCGGCCTTTACAGATTCCCTTCAGGATTATGCACAAGAGAACAATGCAGGTAAGGTAATGAATAATTTTCACTTTGTAGCGGACTATATTGCTTGACATTGAACGTACTTCATTTTATTACTATCCCTTTCTCACGCCATAGTAGACGTCCTACTGCTAATCGCAGGCGTTAGATGTTTTGATATCCTTAGACTAAAACAATGAGCACGAATGGATTTGTACTCGCCCGCTCAAGAAGCCGTACGTGGCTTAGTCGTATCAGGTGCACAGGCTTTCGCTTCCGCGTAGACTGTCTTGAAGCAACGGGCCACATCCTAATTATGCGTATTCTATTCATGTGTCCAAACGCTCTCTTCCCACTTCTGTCCTATTCATGGTAAGCTACCCGAAAGTTTTGGTGCCTGCAACATTTCCTGCAGAGTTGTGGTGCAGGCACAGCTATTTTTCTTTCATTTTCCACCATCTATCAAGACATTCACGCCAGACGTTTGGAGATAGCAAGGTAAAAAGATTGCTTTCGGCAGGGTACCCACTAGAACTTATCACGTCAGTAGCTGAGTCGGTCCTAAAGAAGAGCAAGTCAGAACCAGCTACACGAGACGGCCAGGGATCGGACAACAACCGCAAACGTGTCGCTGTGATTCCATATCTACATGGAATTTCACACTCCCTGAAAAAAGTGGGGAAAAAAGCAGGTGTCGATGTTGTGTTTTCCGCGCCTGATCGTCTAGCCGGTTTGTGCCGATCTGTTAATGAGTTCAAAGGAAAAGTGGCGAAGTGCGCAACTAAGCACCAGTCACGCTTCGTCCCTTGTGATAAGGGGGTTGTTTATAACATCCCTCTGCCCTGTGGAGGGCAGTACGTTGGACAGACGGGACGTTGCATAAATAAAAGGCTGAGCGAACACAGCTATAAGGTGTCAAAAGTAGTTTCAGGTCATCTCGGCATTCATTGCCGGGATTGTGAATGGGCAAAGAAAGAGAAAAAACAGTGCGTACCACTATATCATGAAACCAAGGTCATTGCCAAAAATCGGGAAAAAACTGCGAGGGAAATTATCGAGGCATAAAACATATACAAGCAGGGAAATGCATGTATAAGTACCCCTTCGCTAACACTTCTGCAAAAAGAGCTGTCACTCCTGGGGGTTGATAATCTCTGCTGATTTCTAGCGTGCTTATGTTGCTGTTGTCACATTTATGTTTTGTTTTTGGTTGTTTTGCACTTTGTAAACCTTTCCCTCATTGCCGACATCTATGTATTTATACTTGTGTGATCAGCAATAAACCCTCAGTTGTTAGTCAGCGCCGTGTCGTTCGCTTTCTTGTCTTTTGTGCTCGTCTTTGTTCGCGCTGTTTATTCAAGATGCTTAACCAACTAGCCCGCCAAAACGTGTTAACGCAACTCATTGAGATCGATTCTAGTAAACCGAACAGCTAACTAACGCTCGTTACTTCAGCGTCTTCCAGACAGTGGCGGCGTCTTTTTTTCCTCATTATAGATTGAAAAAAAAAACCTCTTTGTAGTTAGTAATGAATCGAAATCAGTAAACTTGATCTTGTCTTCAGTCTCTATTTTCACTGAAGTGTGGGTTCAGTGCATGTTGGGTCAGCACGGCGACGCGGCTCACTAATCCTGTGTGCTTTGTTTTCCCAGATTGAGCTAAGCGTCCGAATCGACATGCCTGCCCCTTCTAATAGTGACACGGCAAGTACTGCGCATCAGGCCGATGATAGCCACGGTTCCTACGGCAGGAGTCAACGCTACAGGCATTCCATGTCCCTCAAGCTCATGGCATCAGCGACGCCGTCAACATCACTTATCAATAACAGTGTCGACATCAACGCCGGTACCTTGAGTGAGCGTGAATCCGCTAGAGCGCTGCTCGCTCGTCTTGCGAGAGAAATGCTTCAGGTTAGCCCCGTAGCAATGCTGTGTACACTGAAAAGTTGCGCAAAGTATGTCTGATGCTGTTCCCATGCCCAGGACAAATAGTGCCGTGGTTATAGAATATGTTACTGTTTTAAGAGCGTGAGCTCTTACTCATCACATTTCGAGATTTCGTGGGGTCTGCTACAGCCCTTGATCATAGCGCCATCTGTGGCAGCAACTACTTACCGCGTTTAGAAATTTCGTTAGTTCTCCTAGCACCCCGAGATGAAAGCGCCATCTGTTGCTGCAAATCGAAAACAGCGCATCTCGCATTGAGACTTGTAGCGTCATCTAGAATAGCATTGTAGAAACAACCCCCTGCCACGTGCCAATGATGACGTCACGATCCAATATACCCCCTGCCGCGTGCCAATGACGACGTCACGGCCCAATATGGTGGATAGAGGTGTACTATGTGAGTATGACGTTAGGGGACGAAATGGCGGCATAGTTTCGGTTTCCTGAATTCAAGATGGCGGCCAATAAAATTGGTTGTGCCCTCTCATCTCTTCCTCCGCCTCACCAAAAAATATCTTAAAACGGGTGTGAAAACTGTCCCGTTATGGGAACGATATGCGTGTTTACTTTCAGTCTGCTATACATACTACGACAACAACGGGACCCCCATCCGGGGACAGTTGTATACCGAATTTGGGTGGAAAATAAAACGCTATGGGTTGTGGTATAGAAATAAAACCACAAATAAATAACCGGTAAGCTATGCATACATGCAGTTACTAATTGAAGCGTTACCATATCTCACCGCAAGCCAAATGCTAGGCCAACTTTGACCCTCCAAACGAAGCAAACTCCGTTTGGGACGTATCTTGAATGGGTGCCACCCGACATTCGGTAGACGTGCATCGTAATTTATCTGATAGATGGCGTTAGGCGGCAATCATTCCGCTAGGCGGCGTGCGTACACGCGTAGCCGAGCATGGTGGCAATCCAACTCGTTTCAAAGGGTATTACATTCCCTTTCTAGAGACGAGTGGTAGGTTCTTCTTCGCTTTCTTCATCTAGTAAACCAAACAGCTAACGCTCGCTACTTCAACGTCTTCCAGATGGTGGCGGCCTTCTTTTTTAGATGACTGTTGATGCTATTATCAAGGTGCAGTGAAGTTACTATTTGGCCCACTAAACCACCTCGACTTAGTACAACGCTTAGAAGGGTCACTAATGCAGTCTAATGAAGTATTCCTCATACTGCGTGGCACTGCCGCGTGTATTACATAGAGGAAAACTGACCAATCATTCTTATTTGGCTCCGTTGAGGCATTAAAATATGTCGGGATTGAGTGCAGCTTATCTAACATGAAGCAGAAACCGAAAGCAGGTCGTTTGAAACTTCTGCAATACATACTGTTAAACCTGAAGAGACACTTTTGCGGCTACTGGAAATGAAAATTTCTAGTCAAGAACAAATCGGACTGAATGATCGGATGGGCAGCGATTTCAAGGATGCGCTTGGCTGACAGTATGCATTCCAGAACAAAGCGAACTGGACGTACAAAAATAAACGTCTTAAGCAAGCACCCGCCTTATCCTCTGCTCCCAACATGGCTCCTGAATGCGAGAGGAGCGGTTTTGCCTCAGAGCTTGGATGCTTTGCAGAGCTAGATGGCTGAGATTACGCAAAATATGCTTACACAGGCAGCTTATTCGATAACTTCAAACGCTTCCTGCCCAAATTCAAACAGCAAGAGCCGCTACGCCCGTGCAGAGTAAGGCTTACAAAAGGTTCGTTTATTTTCTTGCGCTTTCACAGTATTTATCAGGCGTTCAGTTAACTGAATTGCGATCGGATCAGAAAGCCTCCTTCGCAACTTCACAAACAGTATAAAGGGAGCAGGAAGGTGCGGTTCTTGCGAACATGAAATGAACATAGGTTAAAGGGAAGCTTACAGTCTGCTAGCCATTGCTTCGACAGGAGGACTTGCCTCCGTTCGGACAACTACGGTCAGGACTGGCAGGTGTTATGCTGGATCTTCACTCGGACGGAGGACGATGAGGAAAGGGTGGGTAGTGGAGCGGGAAGGGTAGTGAAGTGAGTGAAGTGACAACGGAAACTTTATGCATATTTTGTCCAGGCCAGGAGTACGCGACAGGTGGCATGAAACGAGGGAAACCGGGCCAATTTTCGTCACAGTAAGAAAGAAAATGTCCAGGCGGTCATAGGATCTGATGGGACCAATCTCAATCTGCAGGATTGGTTTTGCATTTCTCGTTACATTGATCGTGTCCCTATTGTCTCTTTGAAGTACGCCCCAGTGAATGAGAAAACGGAGCGGAAAAGCATGCTGCACGTGATAAGGTTGCCCCAAGATAGGAAGAAAGAAGGGCGGGTACAGGAAACCTTTGCAGACGAAAAAAGCAGGTGCACACCAGATGATAACTGAGATATAGACTGCTGTTCATTTTGAAAATCGCAGGTTGCAGCCACAATCTACAGGACAGCCGCAGCCCAATGACAATACTTAATTTTCACGAGCCATCATCCGAGATGGTGTCAGCAAGGTATAATTATAGGACAGGCAAAGCGCCTGCAAGTACATGTCACGGCAATGAATGTTTGAAACCTCTCAGATCATTAAAAACTTCCTAAATGATAATAACTATCGTTCAAAATACCGGAATATGGCAACACAAAATGCGACGTAGGCAACAGGAGGCCCAGAGCCTGCATGAGCATTTCCTTGCTTTTGTATCGAAACACTCAAAAGCACTTCTCAACAAAGAATTATCTGCGGAAATTCTCCGCCATACTAATTAGCAGCTGCCGCTTCAAGAGAACAATTACAGGAGCCCCAAGAGGAACAAACAGGCTCAACACGCACAATTCCTTTTTCTTTCCTTTCATGCGGTTTAACGTCCCGGAGTGACTCAAGCTACGGGGGACGCTGTAGTGAAGGGCTCCGGAAATTTCGACCACCTGCGGTTCTTTAGCGTGCACTGACATATCGCACAGTAAACGGGCCTCTCGAATTTCGCCTTTACCGAAATTCGAACGCCGCGGCCAGGATCGAACTCGCATCTTTCGGGTCAGCAGCCGAGCACCATAACCACTGAACCGGCGCGGCGGCTGTGTTATGCGATTTGTCACTTTTGTCTTATCGCCTGCTTTCTAATATAAAACAAAGCAGGTTATTGGAATGCGCGTTGCATGCTTCGTGTTCTTAAGCAACCATGAATGACATCACCATCTGATCTTGCTATTCCCTTTTTCAGCATGAACAAGGTTCTACTACAGAAGAGGTTGCCTTGACTGATAGCCTTGACTGATATCGTAAAAGCAAGAGCTTGCTACTGGAGTCAACCTAGCATGGACTCCTGCGAGCAACATCTTGGCTGAGATCTGTTCCCTGAAGACGACGTGCGACTCCTTGACAGAACTACAGAACACTCTTTGTTTTCAAAAACTCATAGGAGCTGCGACTCGTTTAAGCTTAAGCTCTTATGAGCTTAAAAAAAGAACTGGTGTTCATGCCTCAGCTACCTGAGAATTTCAGAAACGATTAAAAGACAATTCTGAAACAAGTGCATGCAATCCATGGTTCGTTATGGTTTCTCCCATAGGGACCAACGTGCAAGTTAACGAATTTCGACTCGATGTAATTGAGAAACGATCGCAATTAAAGATGTCAAGGGATGAAATGACGGAAGGCGATCTGTAATACATATCGGCTACCAAACAAAAAAAAGATGAAATCCCTATCATGTAATAAATGTCAAGAATACGGTTCTTAACACCTCAAAACAGTCGCATCGGTTAATTCCATGTGAGACCATGCGCACGAATGCACACGTGCGAGTTTTGTCACATGCATCATATCAAACTGATTTGCATTTATACCCGTGTGCATCTGTAAACATCTGTCCAAGGTAATCAACGCAAATGGCATCTGTATGATTCCTGATAGTTCCTGTAGGTGGGAACGTCTGAGGACTAGAGTTGAATCCGCACTCATGCCTTCCTGCTACCGACTGCTGTTCCTCGGGCACTCGTTAAGAGTCCAACAGTGAGGAATTTTTTTCCACTTCTCGAGGTAGGCAGCCTTCCGGAACAATAAAAATTCTCAAGTTTCTTGATAGCTAAAGTTGTTCAGTATATAAGATCAATAAAATCACTCTTCAGTAAACTTAGATAAGAAAAATCCCTTGTGTTTTGATACCCAACGCAGCACGTTTCTGCAGCGATGAAGGGAAATACATTTGAAGACGTACCATTTTCCATCACAGCGAATACAGTATAGAGTGCGATTAAAAACTACAGGGGGGGGGGGGGGGGGGGGGGGTGGACTTAAGTCTGCTTACGTGCTATGAATGCGAAAGCATTATGTACTACTGCTGCTTCCGTTGATGCATTTGGGGTTTTTGAGTTTGTGTAACTTCTCGTTGGCCACCAAACCGCACACCATTCGGAGCCCCGTGGCTTAATGCTCATATACCGGGTGTTTCAGGGAAGACTAAGCAATTTTCAAAAATACGATTTTTGAGGAAAAAATATACCTTTCGCGTCATGGTATTCAGGGTTGGCGGACACCAGAAAACCGGTGAATCCTCCTAACTGGTAAGCGTGGTGAACTAATTTCCAATCATTAACTTTTTCTCTATTGGAGTTAAGCACTTGGTTGCAATTAGAAATTTGTAGGCGACCTTTAGTAACCGCCATACGAGTTTTTAGAATTTCGAAAATGCGATTACCTTCGGCGCTGTGGCTCGAGAAATTTGCCTACTTTGGCGAGTTACGTGCACTGGAGGGGTTGCTTTGCCTAACTACTCTTCGAATGCGCATGTAATTTGGCACGATGTAGCCAAAATTTGGTGGTCACAGTGCCGAGGGTAAGTGATTTTAATGCGTAATCATTACTTGGATCCCGCGCGGCGTTAACAGAAAGTGTGGACACTTAGCCGAACCTATCCGAGTTACTCGGCTACTCGGTAGTAACTCCGGTAAGCTCGGCTAAGTGTACACACTTTCTGTTAACTCCGCGCGTGATCCAAGTAATGATTACGCATTAAAATCATTGCTGAACGAGCAGTGCGAATGCCACTCTAGAGAACAGCGCAAGTCTCCCGACGGCGCCGAGCAGTGTCGCAATTTGACGAAATGCCAATGCGATCATTGTCGCCAGGCGCGTTGACATCTGTGCACGCAATGCACAAAGTTCAGGTAAGTGACGACAACGAAAGCTTTGCGCTGAATTCCGCCTTGGGATATGCGTGAACGACGCAAGTTCGAGCAGTTAGCGAAAGTACGCCTACGCTGCATCGCTCATGGTACGCCGTGGGCCGCTGCTGCCGTCTGGGCACAAATAGCAACTATGACGCCTTTGCTAAGCTGCCCGGACAAGCTGACCTCCTAATCTAGAAAAACAACGTGATTTCTCCCACACTTTTGTCCCAGTTTGTTGTGTGAGCAAGGCCTCTGCTGTGTTTCCTTCCTCTGTGTGGACAACTCTTGGAGGATAGATAATAAAGAGCGCAAGCAGTGGGGGTGGGGTGAAGAAGGCACTGTGTTCCTTCCAATAAAAACTAAAATGGTTCCGGCGCCGCCCGAGGGACACATACGTTCTCTGCCACCGAACGCAGGTTTCCGCTTATGGGCGTATGATTGTTTAAAGTCAGACATTTTTTCTTTTCTGTGGTATGTCACAAAAGGTTGGAAGAGATCGTTCCTGGGCGTTCGTCGTTATGCTTAGCTATAGAGAGCGACATGCAGACAGACATTCTCATTCCGAAAGCTGTCACGTGCGCGTGGTGGTGGTGGTTTCAAAACATATATTTACGGTTAGTTATAGTCGTCCTTGGATGGGCGGAATACTCGGTCCAGGACCCCGATGGTTGTCGCGATCCGGCGCGCCCGCTCGAGCAGAGATTGTTGGTCGCTCGGGTCCGAGTCTGACAAAGGCAGCCTCCCAGGGTGGGAGATAGTGTTTGCTTTCTTTGTGGGCTCCGTCGCTCCCAGACAGAGTGATATAGTGCTGGGTTTGGATTGTTGCAGTGCAGACAGCATTTGGAGTATTGGGTGGGGAAGAAAAGGTGTTCATGAAAATGACAGGGTACCTGAGAGTTTGGAGCTAGCGCCAGGCGATGGCGTCGGCCATATTGAGGGTTTTATGGGAAGGTGGAAGCATTCTTCTGTGCGTTTTGTAGTACGCGGTTATGTTCGTGTGAGTGAGTGGTCCTGAGCTTGGAGACTCCACAGGGACGTTTTGTGCTTAAGATTTGTAATAACGTGCTAAAAGTAACAATTCTACACTTGCTTACCCGCGAATAAAGAAAGAAACATGTGGCTTGTCCTGTACAGTGCTAGAATTGAAAACAAAACAAAAAATTAGGAGCAATGCGTAGCTCTCGTAGTCCCCTTTATTCGAGAAGTATCGCGGGGAACTTGGACAAAAGCCGGCAGTCTCTAGTGAAAAGTTTTATGATGTAATAACCTTATACAGGTTTGTCATAAAAATGTCATTCAATTATTATGCAGATATTTTACGCTGTTCAAAACCATAGAAACGCGCGTCTTAGAAGAAAGTAGCATATATCTCTAGGGGAAAAATCTGTATGATGGAATTCATACAAGCTTGGTCATACAAATGTCAACTATGATTATAAATGACATTTGTTTCACAAAGCTTGTATGAGGTTATTCCCACTATACAGATTTTTTCACTTGGGGTACGCCACAATTTCCTTCTAAGACACGCGTTTCAAAGGAGAAATGAAATGTTTCTTGAAACTATTCAGAAGTGTCTGCTGTTTGTTGTTCAGGTATATATATCTGCAGGGCGAAAGGGAACGCCATAGCCGCATGAAACCAATGATTACTTCATGAGAATGAGTGAAAAGCACGCTTTTCATTTATTCTAAATAGGCTTTCTCTGGGCGAATAATGCCCACGAAACATTTTCAGCTTCAGAATGGCACTAACAGAAACTCGTTCTTTTGTACGAACTGACCATTTTCATTCACGCTGCAGGCATACATGTGCCTTTTGATCAGTTTCGTAACATGTACCCATATATTTTCGTCACGTCTGCCATATATCAGTGACGCTTTGAGTGAGATGTGTTAAACTTGTAAACTGTAAATTTTGAGGTTTAAATGGACCGTGAGGAAAAACTATCTAATTATTTTTATTAGTATAAATTGATTCTCTGCCTTTTTTTGCCTTGTGGGCCTTCGTTAAGCAGCAAGAGCCTCATTTCCCGCCGAGAAAAGTGGATTAAAAAAGTTGGAGTACTCCGACGCTGCGCCTATGAGTTTATGTAATAACGTACGCCGTTTGGTGCGTCATGTGATGCTGATGTGACTCTTTAGAATCTTTTCTTACAAGATTAATTATTAGGACGACGATATACACCGATACTTAGCATCAGCGAATATTAGGTTTCCCTTCTGAGCAGTTTTTGACACCTTTGAACGCATTTTTTCCCTTTTTTTTTTGCAATTGTTTCAATTTATTTATTGCTCAATTACACACTCTAAGTTTCTTAATTAGCATCATAAAGCGTTGGCTTTTTCATTCTGAGCATTTTGACACCTTTCAACCCCCTTTTCTCCAACTTTTTAATTTTTCTATTTCTTTAATTAATCAATGAATTACAGCGGTTTCATTAACTCGTTATCGCCTACCAGACACCAGTCAACCATCAATCACTAAAACCACAATTACCACGATAATTTTTTTATTTTACTCTGCCCCCAATTATTTCCAACACGCGGTGCCCACTACGCCGTCGGCTTTTCGTCCGAACGAGCTGTAAACGCTACCGCGTAAAAATCGTCCCACCAGCAGATTCAAGCTCATATGAAGTCCATACTGAAAAGGACGGGTCGTCAACGTCTCCAAGTTAATGGCAGCGTAGCGTGCCACCTGGGATCGCAGACCAACGACCGGAGTCGACGCACGATTTTAGTATTGAAACCGGCCGATGATGGCGATACTTTCATTTCGTTTTGTGATTTTTTACAGTTTCCGAAAGCTTCATTTTCGGAAGAAATGGACTTGGCAGGGCATGTAATGCCCAGGCAAGATAACCGATGATCATTAAGGGTAACGGAGTGGATTCGGAGAGAGGGCAAGGGTAGCAGGGGCAGCAGAAGGTTAGGTGGGCGGGTGAGATTAAAGGGACACTGAGGAGAAATTGAAGTCGGCTTGTATCGATAGAATACCAGCTCCTGATCACAAAAACGCCACTCTTACTGAAAGCAAAGCTCTTGTAAGATAGAAAATAGCAAGAACCAAAATACAGGTATCACCGCCACAGGCCAATCTCGCAAGTACAAGCGTGGTGACGCCATAGGACAAGAGATGCCACATTGGAGGAATTTGCCTTCCTACATGGAGCCATGAATCTCTGAGGCTGACAAAGGAAGGTTGCGCGGTTCAATATTTGTTTTGTTTTGAAACCGATAGTGCATTTTTATCACACAAGGAAGATAGACAAAAGACAACCTGAATGTTGGAAGCAAAGAAAAACGATGCTTGGCGGCGCCACAGGCGGCCAGGAGAGTTTCGATTTGTTATGGCGCTCCGAGTCTATGAGCTTTGCGTGCCCTGTGGTTTTGTTTTTGACGCGCCTCGATTTACAAGCGCCGAACAGCACTGGAACTCCAAGTGCCGCTTCAAGTGCTAGTTAACCTTTGAAGGAGCCTGTTAAGGCTGGTCAGGTGATCGCCACGGTCGATGAAAAACTATGATGGCACGATGGTCGGTGATCATACAAGGCAGTTAGTAGTATAAAGCGCACTTGTGTCTTCGTACGCTCACCGGGCGAACGCTCCCAGCTGTGCTAGTCAACTTCAAGCTACTTAACCAAAATAGTTTATTAGGGGCGGGAGACAAGATAGAAGGCAGTTAAGAAAAGATATTTGGTGCCTGCAGAGACCGTTACTCCGCACTCCTCCAACTCGTTTGTTTGCGGCTCCATTCAATAGCTTCGGCAGTTGGCGGAGCTGTTCTCTTCGAGCTGTCAAGCTAATTTAATCCGTTCACAGTACACATCTGAAGGTACGTGCAAGTGGGCGAGAGAGCCCGATCCAGTGGTCCCCATACCTCCGGACACGCGGGGAACCCGTTGAAGCGTCGTGCGTCGCTTTTACTTTCAAGCCACCAACTTTAAACGCGAGCGCCCTTGAGCACCCATCCATTTTTTGTGCCAAAAAAATAAATAAATAACCTGGCCCTTGCAACCGTGGGAAACCTCGACGCCGCCTGCTACACCGTGCAGCCGCGCGGTTCAAGGAATCACAATCCGTTGGCCCCAAAGCCCCGGCCAGCCTCCGATGGGCGCGACGCGCCGACCGTGTCCTCGCGCTGGGGTTATGATATTTATTCGCAACGGCTGCTCTCTGAGGAAGAGGAAACAACCCGCCGGCGCCTAACCTCACCGTGCTCCCTCAAAAGCATCGCACGCTCTGTGGGGCTGAGGTCGCTGAAATGCAGGCCGGAGTTTTTGCGAGAACTACGTCGTCGGGTTCGTGAACGAGATACATCGTAACGCTGGCAAGACGCCGGTGCAAACGTAAACGAAGCGACGGTAGCCACCCCCGATAGATGCGTTCAACGTGCGGTGGCGGTAGCTTTCATTTCGGCAGCTGCTAGACCGCACCGCTAGACGCCAGAAATCACGGAGTCTGCGTTTACGTCATGTTTCACGCCACTCCGTCCTATGACGTCATAAGAAAACGCCGTGATGTCATATGAGTGCCCGGAGTTAGAATTGGAGCGGCGGGAAAACCTTTTTCAACTTCGAATCAAAATTTCTTTGAAATAAATGCATCTTTCGCTCCCGGACAAACGGCAGCAAAGCCATGAAATGCCGAACTACCAGATTTTTCTAACAAAAAACTTTGATAGAGTTCTCCTCACTGTCCCTTTAAGAAGTTTGCAGGCATAGGGTGAGCGCGGCTGGCAAAAACAGAGGGTTAATTGGAAAGAGACGTGGGAGAGGCTTTTGCGATGCAGTGGGTGTAGTCAGGCTGATGACGATGATGATGAAACTTCGATTTGTCCTAAGTGTTCCTTTAACGTCCCTACGCGATACATGGGCTATCAGGGACAGCCTACTGTTCTCCGGATTAATCAATGGTTCTTTACCATGCGCTGACATCACAATGTACACTTGTGTTTTTTGTATTTCGTCTCCACCTAAATGCGGCCGCAGTGGCCGAGATCGAAACCGCGAACTAATGATCAGCAGCCCAGAGCCAAAGCCATTGCGGCAGGGAAGATATGCTTGCGTGAAAAATACTGAGGTCTATGCGGTTCTTCCGATCAATTCTATCGCTATGTTTTTCTATATACGCACGCGAAGCGTTTTCTTTTTACAGAACTTCTTTGCTTCATCTAGCCAGGTGAAACAATCATTTCTGGAGAAAATATCTAGGCTGATCTTCGGAAATGACCTTCCGTTTACCTTCAGTTGACCTTCAGAAACAAAGATGGGTAATTTTCACGTCATGACACCATCATGAGGAGTGATATAAAGCTCCTCACATCCTGACGTCAGTCGTGAGTCATGACTGTTTCATGCTTCGATGCAAAAGTCAAAAACAAACACAGGAACCGAAAGGCGTCACGTCAACCGAGGTGTAAAAAGAAAACGTTCCTTATTTTCTCAGTCCAGCCCGGGTGATTGGATTGGAGAAACTTTATTATCTAAAAGATCGAGGGGGTGGGATTAATGGCCCCTAACGGAGGACGACCTTGTCCATCGAGTCCGCAAGCTTTGCTTGCGTGTTCTTGTCCGGCTCCCTCAGAAGCCTTAGCCAGACCTCCCGGGATGGAGCCGGTAGAATGTCTTTTGGAGGTGGATTTTCCTCACAGTCCCATAGGATGTGTTCTTACGCCACCGGCATCGGGCTAAAGTGCTCCCGGGCGACCAGCCTTGATCGAGTTACCCATCCGTCCGGAGGGCGGCGCGAGCTGTCTGCGCTCCCTATACCACGGAAAGCGGAACCACAGCCGAGTAATTTTGCCCGCGTTTGCCGCGGAAGCGAGTCCGGCAGTCGCTGAAAACAGTGCGACGCGGGTGCCCGGCATCGTCATCAAACGCGGTCGTGGTTCATTCCCGGTGGTGGAAGCAGGTCGGCGCCGTGTACACCTACCTGCATTCAATGAGGCCTTCGACGGGGCTCCTGTGGGCCATCAACCTAGCGTTCTGGATTCAGGTAGTGACGCAGTCTCTCGTTGGTAAGTACCGTCTATTCTAACTTGTTCTTCATTGCTACTAAATCATAATAACGTTAATTCACATCGCACAGAGTGCAAGAATCACGTACGTATCGCCCCAAGCGTCATCGTTTTTTCAGCGTTAGCTGCAGAGGCGGCTTACTGCGGGGTACGTGATACTGGCGTTGCAGTGTTTTGTAATCGAAAATGTTCCCGCAGACCGGTTGGCCGGTAAGAATGTTATCAAGGCGTGTCCCGTGGCGAAGGCTGCCGCTACAGTCACGTGACCGGATGCAATGACGTGTGGTGAGCGCTGTCATGGAATGAGGGCTGGGTCGCGTTGCTACCACCGTGGTGATGTCACAGCTCTACCTTCTTCCAGTGTTCAAAGACTCTTCGATGGAAAATACCCAAGCGCTGGCGAAACATAAAAGTGAACAGTTCGGTAACACCAAGGTTATGCAGGGCTTCGCGAGCTTAGTCTGTGTCGTGTGTAGTTAGTACTGGTCCCATCAGTCTCACACCATGAGGCGCCGTCAATGTACGCGCACAGGCGCCCACTTCACATTTCAAGCACAACGGGCCAGATACGTAACTTGTCTCGCCACAACTGCAGTAATACACGAGCCGCTGCCAACCATAGCTAGCAGCAGTGTAGTACACCGCCAATCTCTTATTTCTTCTGGCCAGCTCTAATTCATGAAATCTAACCAAACGGGCCCAAGATTTGCACCGCCACAGCTAACTCTGTTCCTACATATACTACATGCACACTAAGTCAACATACTGGCAATTACAACAAAACCCGACTCTGCCTCCTTATTTCTTCTTATTTATTGCTGACTGAAGAGTGGCGGAACCTCCTCCTCTCGTTGCCTTTTCCCCTATTCCGAAGACGCAACGGTGGCCTAAAAAATTCGGTCTTTGCGAAATCGGCGGCATTGTTACCAGACCTCCCCCCCCCCCCCCCCCCCGGCCCTCGTGGTTCCAATTTTGTGTACAATTCAGGACAGAGGGCGTCGCGGTTGTTTTATATTTCAAGACATTATAATTTAGTTCAGGACCAATGCACCAGAAGGCGTCCTTGTTGCTGGAAATGCATTTAGCATCCGGATGAGTGCTTTTTTTTTCCCCAGCGTTCAACCAATGCAATTTTAGGGCCTTTTCCATAAACATGTTTCTCAATTTTATTTATTTTTAAGCAACTGCTTCAAATGTAAATTAAAAAATAAGTTGCGACGAAAATCTGACCACAACTTACCGACCGGTAATAGGGACGTCTATGAGGGGTACCTTAAATACTGAACAAAAAGGTTGCGGTAGGCTTGGAAATGCCCCTTTTTGCGCGCAGGTCCCCCGAGGCCGGAGAGTCTCGGCTTCTCAACGTATCTGCGCCCGGGCGACGAGGCCGTCGCGACGTGCCTGCTCAGGAAGACTTCGCCAGGACAGACGGCGACCCTGGCCTGGCTCAAGGACGGACGTCCGCTGCCGACATCCACGGATCGGATGATCGTCATGAAACCGTCGCAAAACAGCCTCACCCTCGCGATCAGGGACGTGCTGGTCGACGACATCGGCAACTACAGCTGCGTAGCCGACGGCCCAGATGGGCGCGTCGAAACCACCGTGCCACTGGTCCTCCATGGTGAGCGTTGACGTGCACAACCCTGGCATAATATCCTGCCTTCCAGGTGCTCCCAACGCGCCTTACCCCTGCTGTAAACAGCCCATTTATGGGTAGCCCCTGCCATGCGCAAGGCAGTTTTCTATTAAAACAGGATAAGTAAACAAAAATAAGAAAAAACGTGCTTCGCTGGCACACCTTTTGTGTACCGAGCTGAAATGGGATACTGGCCGCCTGCCTGGAAGCCACGCATCTTATTCATGAACAGAATGGAATATGCATACAGGGGCGGCCCGTGATAACATAACTATTGAAAGTTGACTATTTAATCATGAAACTCTCTCTCTACAGCGCTCACCCACTGTTTTTTGTCCTTGGTTTACCGCGCCCACGAAGTATCGGTAGGATTACAGTGTCTTATCCGCTCTTCGTAGAACTGTTGCAAAAATAATCCTCTAAAGCTATCTTTCTGTGTGTGCATCTTGCGGGAAGAAATGTACCTCTGCACTATTAAAAACGAGCTTGGAACACGCGTTCAGTATTAAAGCCAAGCAGAGGAATAGTCATGTTCGGGGAAACGCTGTTACCAGGCTTCCGAAAAGGCTGCACATCGACATCAAACATACATGTTTTTCTTCAGATGCTTTGCTGAACTCGTGTTTCGATCGCAAACACAGGCTTGCGCTGGAATTCCGCGTCTTAGTGAGTTGCTGCAAAGGGTGGCGTACTCGGCCAGATCTTTACCGCTGTCGCGTACTCGGCGGTCAAGCTGTTGCTGGGGGGTTGGCGGTAGTACATGAGCGGTGCCATACTTTGTAAGCGGCTCTATTTCCAACCACGCCCGAGCTGTCTTGCAAGTTATGGAGATGTTTGGACTATAGTTGAGTATCGTGTGAACACCTTTTGTGTCGGGAGAATGCGACGGTCTCAAATGCAATCTTGACACTCCCTTGTTAGCGTCTTTTCACCCAGAATGAGAAGTTCCATGGGTATAAAGCTTCCATTGCAGCGGCTTAAATTTGGGCGGCAATGACCACTCCACCGATCAAGATACACAAGCTGTGATTAGCTTTGCGTTTTTGTTGCCTTGTTATTCGAAGTTTTACAAACCATACATCAAGCTCGGCTATAGTAATAATAATAATAATAATAATAATAATAATAATAATAATAATAATAATAAATAATTGGTTTTTGGGGAAAGGATAATGGCGCAGTATCTGTCTCATATATCTTTGGACACCTGAACCGCGCCGTAAGGGAAGGGATATAGGAGGGAGTGAAAGAAGAAAGGAAGAATAGGTGCCGTAGTGGAGTGCTCCGGAATAATATCGACCACCTGGGGATCTTTAACGTGCACTGACATCGCACAGCACACGGGCGCCTTAGCGTTATAGTAATAACAGTAATTGGTTTTTTGGGGAAAGGAAATGGCGCAGTATCTGTCTCATATATCGTTGGACACCTGAACCGCGCCGTAAGGGAAGGGATAAAGGAGGGAGTGAAAGAGGAAAGGAAGAAGGAGGTGCCGTAGTGGAGGGCTCCGGAATAATTTCGACCACCTGGGGATCTTTAACGTCACTGACATCGCACAGCACACGAGCGCCTTAGCTTTTTTCCTCCATAAAAACGCAGCCGCCGCGGTCGGCTACAGTAGTCGCCGAATATCATCTGATGCTGTTGGATGGAAACAACCCCGCATCCTGACCAGATTTCAGAATGAAATGTTTTATTCTGGAAAAGCGCTCAATTAGCTTTAATAGGCTAATTTAGTGCTTATTTAGTACTGGTTATTGGCGTAAGGACGCAGCTTGGGAAAAGCAAATCGCAACAGCCGTGTTTGAACTTTGTTCCAGCGACGCGCGCCGCTTTCTTTGACCTTCTTGCCGCGTGTTTCATGGGACAGCTTGTATACACGTTAACCAAAAGGTGACCTCTATAATCAAGCCGACCTTTACTTCTTCCTCCTCTATACGTATTCACTGTCCATGTTTGGATATAACAGTGGGCGCCCACGTTTAAGTAGACGACGCCGCCTTCGAACTACAGTGGCCGCGAAAAATTCCTGGTTCGGCTGGCTCATTTCATAATTCAGCAGCGCTCTGCACCAAAGCAGGAACCTAAAGGAGGAAAATGATGTCCGTTCCTTCGTTAGCTAGCACTTCCGCGCGTAAATTCCGTCCTTCGAACGGTCGAGTCTATTCTAACTTCCTGTTTCCCATCCCGGCTCACTCGTGCAGCATTATTACTCGGCGATGTCGACTTGAAAGCTTCATAAAATGCAACGTAAATGGTAACACACACCCGGGGAGGGGAGACGGTAAATGATTTGCGTGCTGTTAGTATCCGGTGCAAAAAAATAAACGATAAAAGGATTTTAGTAGCGGACCTCGAACCGTCGTCTCAGATGTTAAAAATCAAAGGGCTGGTCCATTGTGCTCAAAATTATTTTATTACTTTCTTTTTTAGAACAAAACATACACTGGTCTAATCAGAATAATGAACTGGTTTAGAGGTAACTGTACCGCTGAAAGTTAGTCTAATCTGCCACTTTCCCCAGAACACTTATATATTCAGGCACACATGACTGGGTTTTCAGACCCCTATTATCTGGCGAACAGAAGCATTAAAATGCGCGCCAATTGCCTCTCATGCCAATATCAGCATGATGAATCGCCATTCGGGGTTTCCGCATGCCATGTACACACTTAATGGCATTAGCACATCATACTGAACGCCATCATCGTCCTCCACTGGCAAATACCGAAATGTGTACGGGGATCTAAAGAGAAACCTTTATTTCTGACACGCTGTAAAACGTCAAAAAAGAAAACCAACCAAACAATCTAAAAATACGTGTTCAACGATCTCCGGCTATCTGCATAAAAGCCAACTGACACTCCAGGATACAAAAATGTCCTTATCCGCTATCCATGTCTTTACGGTCAAAACACCCGCATCCATTGGGGACGGTAGTTGGCACTGGTAATTACGGTCACAGCCGTTCTCATATTTTTTTTCTTATTTGCCGCCATGTGGCACCGCTGAACCGGAAGTGTTGAGACTGTACTGTTGAGAACAGCGTGGTTAGGAGAACGGAATCATGAGACTTTTCGCGCCACGATGTCGCCTTCGAAATGGAATGCGGATTTCCTTTAACGCAGTGACATATTTAAATGTTATTTTACGGGTCAGTACCATATGCAGCAAAGACCGCTCCGAAGAAGGAACGAGTAAATCAGTGCAGTTCTTTTTTGGTTTCTGCTGCCGCTGGAACAGCTTGATGAACCCGCTTTTGTTAAATAAATAAATAAATAAATAAATAAATACTTGGTTGGGGGGGAGGAAATAGCGCAGTATCTGTCTCATATATCGTTGGACACGTGAACCGCGCCTAAAGGGAAGGGATAAAGGAGGGAGTGAGAGAAGAAAGGAAGAAAGAGGTGCCGTAGTGGAGGGCTCCGGAATAATTTCGACCACCTGGGTATATTGAACGTGCACTGACATCGCACAGCACACGGGCGCCTTATCATTTTGCCTCCATAAAAACGCAGCCGTCGCGGTCGGGTTCGAACCAGGGAACTCCGGATCAGTAGCCGAGCGCTCTAACCACTGAGCCACAGCTTTTGTTGCGCGACAAGAAAAGGAGGCCACCAGAGTTCGGATCCCATCCACCAGATGGCGCCAGTGGTCCGGGCGCGCGAGAAACGAACGGCGCAGACGAGAAGCATGCGCTCTCCGGAGAGCCTGACGCGTTCGGGCTTGTTAGCTCGCAGCAGCGCGCATCGCACAGACGGCAAACGTCGCCGCTGCAGAGTTTTCTCGTGCGCGTACCAGGGAATTACCTGCGTGTTTGGGGAGGATTTTCTGTTACCGTCGTCTTGGCCATTTGGTAACGGAAGAAAGCCGGACTTCACGTCATGGTGGACGTTTTCCGCACCTGCGTCACTTTGCCGCTTCAACTGCTCTTCTTGGCTTCCGTCATGCCACCAAGCGCTGCTCAAGGTAAGCACCCCTGCGGGGTTCAGTGGCGTTACATTGTACTTTTGCAAAGCACGTCTTATTCCGCTTATTGGCGGAAAACTGTTGTCCAAGAATAGGATAGATGGATAAATAATTTGAATTTTAAAGAAGTGTGCTAGAGAGGACGAAAGGGGCCGAGAGAACAATATTTTTGTGTGAGTGTGTGCGCTCTTCAATTGAAGGGATGCGAAAAACATTAATAATAATTGGTTTTGGGGGAAAGGAAATGGCGCAGTATCTGTCTCATATATCGTTGGACACCCGAACCGCGCCGTAAGGGAAGGGAAGAGATAAGGAGGGACTGAGATAAGAAAGAGGTGCCGTAGTGGAGGGCTCCGGAATAATTTCGACCACCTGGGGATCTTTAACGTGCACTGACATCGCACAGCACACGGGCGCCTTAGCGTTTTTCCTCCATAAAAACGCAGCCGCCGCGGTCGGGTTCGAACCCGGGAACTCCGGATCAGTAGTCGAGCGCCCTAACCACTGAGCCACCGCGGCGGGTCGAAAAACATTAGTAGATATGAAATTTGCCTACGCCCGGTGAATAGTTGATAATTTGGTTTCTTAATCCATGTCACCGCAATTTCACACGCCGTAAGGTGGCTGGGATGAAACTAGTGGGTTTCAGATCCCCTGAGGTATACGAAGAGTGTAATACAATGGCTGATTCGTCGTTCTAATTCACTCCAACTGCTTCGCTAGCCTGTTCCGGGAGCCATAACTACAGCGCATAAACGAATAACGATGATATAGCAGTCGTCGTACGCCTCACGTGATCAAAAACCTACTTTCCATCTAATAGCTGCTGAAACTGAAGCCAAAATTTATTTCAACATTATTACCGAGTTCAGTTGAACTGCACTCGATTATTCATGCCCACTAATGTATTACACACACTCGGAAATAAACAGGCACGAACAAAAACAAAAAAATTGATTCCTATGCCTCTCTTATTGCGGCAAAAAGAAAAATTCTGGTTGTAATAAATTATTGTTTTACTTCCAGCACCCTTCGACGCGGCCTCAGTGCCGAAGCCCCAGAGCCTCGGTTTTCCACCGAGCCTAGGTTTAGGCGACCTGGCCATCGCCAGCTGCTTTGTGAAGGCTGGCGTTAGGAACAGCCAAAAGCTGACGCTGTCCTGGACTAAAGACGGCCGCGAACTCGTCTCCGATGACCGCATCGAAGTGCACACAACTTCGGGAAGTGGGGGAACCATGTTGAGCATCCGGAACCTCCAACCCGATGACGTCGGCAACTACACGTGCACCGTTCGGAGTGCGGAAGGTTCGCAAGACGTCACCGTTCCACTCCTGGTCTTCGGTAAGTCACGTGCGAATCAAATGGAGCACACTCAATGGCTTCGCAAGCACCACCATGTAGCTCCGCTAATGTGCACTTCGAGTGCGGCGATCGATGCTCGTGAGTACACCGCGAGGTGTTTTACTTCCATGTCATGGACTCATGAGTACCTTGACAGCGAGTAGCATCTTTATTATACTAGGAGTGTTGACGAATTACACCACCGGAGAGTCATTTATATGACTGCCGATGTCTTCTAAATGGTACCGTCGTCGCCATTTGACGTGTTTTGTCCCGGCTAGCGATTTTGATGTTGACCTCTACTATCCCACACAGTTTGCTGGCACTGTTGCTCAGGCTACCTAATGCAGAGCTTAGTTATCGAAGCATTGTCAATCGTGATAACCTGTCGTGCCGGTCCATCACGCGACGTGCTACACGTGCACGCCCGAAGTGTTTTGTGCACTCGGGCAATATTTTGCTTCAGCTGTAGAGTCCACTGCGGTGACAGCCAATCGGGTCCTGATGCAGTGTTCGGCCAAGCGCGGAATATATTATTTACCCTGAGCCATTTCAGTTCTTGCTGTTGGAGCACGAACCTCCAATGATGCCACACTGTTATTAAGGTTGCGGTGGTTATGGTATGCGGAAGAGATGCGTGGAAATGACACTGAATTACCGCGCCTCTTTCGCCCAGCAGCCCACACATGGCCAGCGGCAACCAAGGTTTTGCGAAAGGAACGCGAGAAATGTGTATTCGCAATCAAAGATGGCGCGCAGCGGCGCTCTGCCTTCCGTTCATTGGTCAGCGCACCGCAGTTTATCGGAGGAACCCACCAATGACAGCGCGTGTTCAGTGGCGGATGCGACGAAGGGCGGCGAACTTCTGCAAGAGTGTATCGCTTTTTTGCGTGATCTGCTGTTGCACGAGATTATCCGTCGTGCTCAAGCTGCACTGATTTTTTTATACTGCACATGGCATCAAATAGTTGGTAAAGATGGTTTGCTTTTACCACTGGCTCTATAAAACCACGCGCTGTGACTGCGGTCAGCACTTCCGTGCATTAAAACCATAGTGTAACTGATGGAGCATCGCAGTTGTTTCTCAATTGTTTACTACTTTCATTTTCGCCTATTTAATCCACCCTTTAATAAAGTTCTGGGTTGATGCCAACTTTCTTCCCATTTACTTCTGCACTTGCAGGAATGTAATGGCCATGGACGTAACCGTACGGACGTCTTTCTACTGGTTACTTTTCTTTTGTCTTCTGGTGTGAGCCAGCAGCGCATTCGCTATGCGTTATATTCGTCACTGATACGCTAATGAACACTTCAATGTGGCAAACAAATACGCATCCGCCGCCTCTTATCCGAACATGTGGGACTCATTAGCCCTACGCCACATTCAATGTGTTCGGATTCAACTCAAGAACGAGGCGGGAAATGCTCCTTACTGGAGGCCCACCAAACAATGCCTTCTGTTAATAGTCATGAGGTTGCGGTCAATCGCCTAGCGCATGCCACACGAGGTTAGGTCTTATACCCAACAATTCTGGACAAAATCATTTGTTAACTGAAGAAGTTTATGAGCGCATTTTTTTCGTATATTGTAAGATTTCACTATAACAATCAATATATCCGCACATCTCCCGTCGGCAGTCTTGTAGTTTTTTGCTATTAACGTTTTTGTTATTGTCAAAGCAGTTCTCCATATGTTTTTTATGGCAGTATTAAGTGTTGGGTGCGAGCGATGGAAAAACTTTAAAAGAAAGATTTTGGTGCACATCGGAAGAATGGACCATTACCTTCAATATTTCCATACCTGCATTTTACACTTTTCCAATATTCAAAATTTTTTGTCCCAGAATGTTGGACATGTGATAACTGCGTGCTAGGCTATTGTGCATAACGCGGCGGGAAGGAATAAACAAACATAAAATACCGTTCAGACCAGTACGTTTTGCTGCCCACGGAAAAAATAAACGATTACTGGCAACACTGCAAGCAAATCACTACTCTGAGGAGTTCGGTTTATTCGATGTTGTGTCGAGGCCGTCTCCGCCTTTGCTTTGCCGGCTCCAGACGGCTACAGTGGAGGGCTCTGGAGGAGGACAGGTCTGTGTCGGGATCCTGAAAAAAATGAGAAAAAAGAGAGGGAAACAAAAAATAATAAGCATCATTTGTGCAGTGCGCAAGATGGATCAGTATCTCGAGTATGAAGATACCTTCGCCAAACCACAGTGCTGCAAATTGGTGCACTCGTCGGCCGCAAGAAATTAACCAGCTCGAATGCAGGAATGAGGCTTCAATATGACGTCATTATGACAATGCAATAAAGTCAAAACTCACCACTAAGCGATCCGCCACCCAATCCCTATCTATCAATTGGAACGCTCGCATGATGCGGCAGAAGCTGAGCCTGAACGAAGTCTCGTAGTTCCATACAGGTTTACACCGGTTCGAAATCTTGTAATAATGGTTAAAACATCGCCGCTATTGTGTCCTTTGTGGCAACGACCTCGCATCCTTCGTTTCTGTGCTTTTGAAAATGACCCAACAAGGCGCGCGCACGCATTTGGGGCGTCTGCAACGAAGCCATGCTGCTGGTGTCTCGCAGTCTCCCTAGATGGCGCCAGCTGTCCGGGCGAGGGCGCGAACTTTGTTTCACCTCTCTTTTGGCTCTCCTGTGCTGACAGTTTCACATTTGCGCGCTGCCAATGCCGAGGATGCCCCAGGTAGCGGTGCTCGTCGGAGTGTGACAGAGGGGGAGTAGTGTTCGCGACCTGAAGTTCTGACGCATGTGACAAGCTGGACGATGGGGATACTGCGGAGCCTAATACCGGCACTTGTCATCGCTTCTTCACAAGTCGCAGTGCCATCACAGTGTCAAGGTAAGGACGCAACGAGATTGCATTACGGTTTCCTTCCTCGCTTGCATCCCAATGACGCGTTTATTCGTGCTTTACGAGATCCGTGCAGGGCGGGCGTCACTACAGAGTAAGTGAGGTAGGTCGTGTGAAGAGTGGAGTTGTGGAGGAAGAAAAAGGAAGGAACAAAGACCACAGATCTAAAGCGCGAAATACAAATAAGGAGGTTTGCCCTAACAATTACAAGAATAAGTACAGAATAAATGTCGTTTTTTTTATGTCGGACGAAAGAAAATGTTCAAACTGTACAGTTAGCCACAATTAAAGCTCAGTTTCAAAACAAGAAGGCTTGGACACAGCAATGAAAACGTCGACTGTTGGCAAGAAATAACCACACGTGCTTATTACACAGTCTTGGAGAAAATGGGACACTGTGTACTATACTGGTAGAGAAAGTTTAAATGGCAAGAGGAATGTGATTTGTGGGGCTTGTAATGTGACATCTGATTAAAGGGCATATCTGTGTGTGCGGTACAGGTGATATTGCAGTTATTGATTGCTTAGAAATTGGGCAGCACGCAGTATAAAACATGAAAATCGCTTCGGAAATGCAACGAAAAATCCCGCTAATAGGAAGAGGCGGTCTTTAATGATTTCAGATTGGTTAGCCCACGAATGCACTGCTGTGAGCGAAATTGGTGTGTATCAAGCGAGCTTTGACTAAAGCGCATTGCTCCGCAAGTCACGACCGAGTCTTGTGTCCAGACAGACGACAGGGAGACCTTTTCGTGCCTGTATGCATACCAGTTTCCTCCTTTCAGTCCATCGCGCTGCCGCTCATCGAAAACCGTGAAAATTTGGAGGTTCGTGTAAGCGTGTTATGCATACCAGTTTTGCGCTCGATAGTACCTCGCACTCCACTCTGGGGGGAGAATGATAATAACTGAATGATAACGTGCATAATCCACGCGCACACACAGTATCTCACACCACGTGCATGTCGGTCCTGCGTTTCTAAGTCAGGACAGCAAAACCCGTTGCTTGTACGATGTTTCTGTACGCCTACGTCTAAACAGATGCGAGAAGTCCGAAGTTGTAGGCGTCAAGTTTCCGCTCTGCTTGTCACCTGCTTGTGCCCGTCTTTCGGTTCCACTTGCTTTGCACAATAACGCCACCAACTAGCCACAAATCTTTTGTGTATCCTTTTTTCCAAAGATGAATTACCAACTAGCCCGTTCGACCACCCTTGCAAGTGCATACTTATTTTCTGAAAGTTATTTTTGTTTATTTTAAAGGGGGGGGGGGGGTGCGGGGGCTGTCTTGGAAAGGCTATGCAAGTCGTGATAGGTACACACGATTCCCATCTGGTTCCCCCCTGCGTTCCAGAGCCGCCCCGGATAAGGCCTTTCAGCTTCTCCCCGGACCTTTCTCTGGGCGACTCTGCCGCTGTGACGTGTGCCGTCAAGAGGGGCAGCGTTGGTCCCCACACGCTCACGTGGCGAAAGGACAGGGCGCTGCTCCCGCAAGAGCGACGCATCAGCGTCAGTCAGCCGTCGGACGTCATGTCCATACTGGCGCTCAGGAACATCCAGCCGGGGGACGTCGGCAACTACACCTGCGTCGCCAGCAACGCCCACGGAGAGCACAGCATGACAGCGCTCCTCGTAATATCAGGTACTCGGAAGGCACACGCTTACATGGCTTTACATGTGCCTGCTACAGCAAGTCAGGGCGATGGCAGCCAATGGACAAGTCCGTGAAGGGCGCCAGCAGTTGTTCGCAAAACAAGCGTCGCGACATATTCGCTTGTGATGGTTTTGTTTTAGCCTGGAGCGCGGTGGTGAGCAGTTTAAGTCGAAAGCCTTTCACTTCCACGGATGCTATATCGTCGGCATGTGAGGTCCATTTCTAGCAAATTTTAGCGAATGTGTTTGTGCGGGAGCATTCGCACTATCCTCCCTCGTGCGCGGAGCGTATTGATAACGACAGCCAAGCATCAGGATGAGAGCTTCACGCTTTATATTGCCTGTTACTCTTGTGACTTTACATGCTTTGACATACCGAGCCAAGGTTTGACGTATTTGCATTTTGATCGCCTGACGCTCTTCTAAAAGAGCTGTTCACAGTTGCGACGCCGCCGCTGGAGCGTACGCGTCATATTTTGAATATCCGTGGGCTCATCAAGCTACTCACAGCTTGTTGCCTTGACTTCGCGCAGCATTTGTTGCGGAATAAAATTTCGGCTCAATTAAATTTAATTCAAGCGCTAGAGCATGATCGAATACTTCGTATGAAAATTCAAAAGAAGGCCCGTCACATTGTGTATACGAGTAGTTCTGACGTTTAATAACAGCTGCAAAGATGCTTTGTCCGGACTGAGCAGTGACGCCAACAGCTTAGTATCTTGGCAGCGTAGTTACCTACAGCGCAGCACTAGACAGCGCCCTAGGTGCCTGCTCTCTAAACACGAACACCCGCATGTAGGGGAGTAAACTGGCTTCTCGCGTATACTCCCTTTTATAAAATACAGTGCGCTAGCGGATGGCTTACCCCATTTTTACTTCTGTTTAGAGTTTAGTAAATACAACTGCGTTTTCCCTCAGGCAGCTGTGGGTGCTTTTCAAGTGGACGTGCGACATAAAGGCCAGGTGGAGCGAAGGGTGGGTGATCTTATGAATGTTTCATCTAAAAGGTAACACGATGCGTGTAGGACTGGCATAGTGCGCGCTTATATGATAAGTGGGCTGTGGTGATGCAATACATCGATCGATGTCTAATCACGCACCCAGAAATACGAAACGTTCAGGAGCCTTTTTTTTTTACAACAGCGCTGCGGTACGCGGCGCGAAGAATGTGTTTTTGGATGCAAGACCAATCGAGGGAGACACTTTCCAAGCAGACTAATATGACGCGGAGACACGAGCAGCGAAACGAAAGCGCCAGAGCTTATCTGATGAGAAAAAATGGCCGGCGGTTTAGCATTGCTAAGCACGAAATGCTGTCCGAAAGGGCAGTTTTTTGCAGACGGACACCACCGCCACGGACCTGAATGCGCGATTGAGGTGTGCTCTCTTCTTTCACTCCCTCCTTTATCCCTTCCCTTACGGCGCGGTTCAGGTGTCCAAAGATATATGAGACAGATGCTGCGCCATTTCCTTTCCCCAAAAAAACCAATTATTATTATTATTATTGTCCACTGAGCCAGGGTGCAAGTTATATGCGTCTTCAACTTTTTCATAGTCCTTGCCAATTTACCCAATGTACGCCAGCGGCCTATGCTGCAGTGCCGGGTTACTGCGGCAGTGTTGCCAACGCCAAGGAGTATTGCTCTAGTGCCGTGTTCCTGCCACAGCGTTGTCCACGCCAACGCATGCAGCGAATATTGGTTTGGTAGTATAGTATTAGTTGGGGAAGAAGACGATGTGTAAAGCACAGCGCGAGAGTATGTTGCAGCTTGACACGAAGCGTGATCGGCTGCATCGATAGCCTATACCTAGTGCTCTCGTGCAGTGGCCAGCGAAGCTGATCTGTTCGCGCCGCCGCAGGTTCGAATCCCAGTCAGGGATATTTATTTGATTTATTCATTTCACTTGGCACAAACCCACAAACATCGCAAGATCTTGCTCGGCGTTCCCTTACAAAAATCGTCTATACACAGTCTATAGACTTCTTATAGACTCTATCGCCTTCCTATAGTATTCTCTTTTCGTCTATTCATAGTCTATAGACTGTCTATAGAGAAAAGTCTACTAAAAGTGTATGGCCCTAAATCTATAGATCGTCTACAGACGGTCTATAGGATTTGTATTGCCAATAGGCAGTTCTATAGTTTTTGTCTAAAGAGAGTCTATAGACTTTATGGACAGAAGTCTCTGGACTGTCTATAGACTGTCTAACGAAATTTTTCAAAGGGTTTACCCATCCGGGAATAGTGCTTTCGCACTGAAAGTACGAAACTCTCGCGGCCTGGTCACAAGCGTCGAAAGCACTCCTCCTCTCGGCCATCGAAACCTCGACCCTCTCTCCGCAAAGCACAAGCATCGGATTGCACGAGGGAAGCAGCCACCGAAGACAGCTATTTGACACTGCTCGGCACTCGTCCTATTGTCTTGCGGCCTCATTACGGCGACGTCGGTCGACGCGGTGCGCGTACGGCGTTCTTGGAGCGGCGTCAGGAGCTGCCGCTGTCGAGGTCAGCGCGCAAAACGAAAGTTCCCCGGCGGACGCGGCTACTTCCGCGGGACACGCAGCGGCTGACGCCGCTTTGCGATAGAGCAAGGCAAACCGTTTGGTTTGCATCGATGCATAGAGGACAATTTCTGAGGAAAACGGTCTCTTCGTACCGAAGATGTGCTGACATCATCCCCGGGCGATTGATCATATCAATCAGCGAGGACAGTAGAAAAAGGGGGTGGGCGGGGGGATGCTGCACAACTTTTTCTGTCGCTTCTTCACCCCGGAAGCGGACACAAGTCTGGGAGGTTTCTTTCTACGTGGCATCTGTTAGTGGTCAACTTGTGCTCTGATCCTTAGAAACATGTATCTTATGTTTAAATTAAGTAGCAACTGACTTTCTGGACCAGATCATAATGAGACTTAATTCAATCCTTGATGACTATTTGTACTGAGTTTACAAATTTTTTTTCAACCTTTCAAAAACATTTACGCATAAACGCTAACGAGACGCTTTCACGAAACCATCAACGGATCAGGAACTTTCGCAGAAAGAACATTTTATCATCAGGACCACCAATTGTGTGAGCAAACGCCCTCTGTCAGTACTCTGCAAAGAGCAAGTGATGAGGTTGTGAAGACATTACACCATCGCACAAACGTGCTACACCCGTACATTCACCTGATTCAATCCCGCTGCTCATTCTCGTATATACCAGGTATGAAGCGTGCCTCTTGGAACCTAGCCCATTACCCTTAACCAGCATCGGTTATCTTGCGTTCGCATTACATCCATTACTTCTTGATTTCGACTAGCATGTCTTTAACCCGTATTTATAGTGCGGTAGCACTAACAGGCGCATTTTCGATTTCGGACGCATGTAAGTACTACATCCCTGAAGCCTGTTTTGTGGCATGCGGCCTACCGGGTAGTGGGCAACCTGCCAGGTGTGTACACCTCGCAGGCCTTCACCTGGGTGAAGGCCTTCAAGGTAAATGCCTTCAGGCTAAAAACTTTATGTTAACGACCTCTAGGGTGAACGCTTTTATGGCAGCATACAGTGTAGCAGACGACGCCGCTGCGCCCAGCGTTACCAATGGCTACGTCGTCGGCCAAAGACTCCCAGTAGTCCTTGCGAAAGCGCGTGACCTCCGGCACACCTTGGCGTGCAGCTCGGATAGCCTCTCCTCAGCTTTCCTTCCTCAATGAAACCGATCTACTAACCAGTATTCGAAAATTGTGTTACGCATATACATTACCCGTAAAGCCTAAAGTACCTCACCAGACGGTTGACGAGTTCTTAGGACATCCTCAACGGCGATGGGAGGCAGCAGTGTGCTGCCGTTGGCATGGCAGTCCAGGTTGGCCGCTGTGAGGTCAAGGAGGGACGAGGACGACATCACGTCGTTGTAGCTCCGTTCACCTCCAGCAAGTTCCAGCTCAGGACATTACCGCCCGCTTAAGACAAGCTGGATGCGCCTATAGCAGCCAGAAAGCGGTCTCTGGTGCCTCGGAAATGGCATTAGGCCGGTCTTCGGATATCCACTGTCCGCAAATGGATTAGTCCATATGAGAATCCCAGCTTAAATGCGGCTTCCGCTAATAAGGCGGGCGCAGTTACGCGTTCTATGCACTTGTGTCGGTTGCGTAAGTCTCTTAACCAGGTCGAACGTCATCCCAATCAGCTTCTTGGAGCAGGCCCATCTAGCATGAGCGTGAACGAAGAGGAGCTGAGACACCTTTTTTGTTTCAGGGAGGGATGACTTTATAAGATGTTTAGGCCACCAGAAAAACAATATTTTGTGCGATGTCAGTGCGGCCCCGCCGCGGTGGCTCAGTGGTTAGGGCGCTCGACTACTGATCCGGAGTTCCCGGGTTCGAACCCGACCGCGGCGGCTGCGTTTTTATGGAGGAAAAACGCTAAGGCGCCCGTGTGCTGTGCGATGTCAGTGCACGTTAAAGATCCGCAGGTGGTCGAAATTATTCCGGAGCCCTCCACTACGGCACCTCTCTATTCTTCCTTTCTTCTTTCACTCCCTCCTTTATCCCTTCCCTTACGGCGCGGTTCAGGTGTCCAACGATATATGAGACAGATACTGCACCATTTCCTTTCCACCAAAAACCAATTATTATTATTATTATTATTATTATTATTATTATTATTATGTCAGTGCACGTTAAAGATCCCCAGGTGGTCGAAATTATTCCGGAGCCCTCCACTACGGCACCTCTCTATTCTTCCTTTCTTCTTTCACTCCCTCCTTTATCCCTTCCCTTACGGCACGGTTCAGGTGTCCAATGATATGAGACAGATACTGCGCCATTTCCTTTCCCCAAAAACCAATTATTATTATTATTATTTTCGAACACTGCTGCACCGTATGAAGCTGTAGCTGTAGAGCACAAGAAAAAAATTAGGGTCAATTTGCGTAGTTAGGCCAAATGCGAATTGGCTGCGCTACCATTTCGGTTTTCACCTCGGTTTCGGTGTTCAGGTCCAGTGTTCATGGATGGCAGTTGTTCGGATAGCAGCGATAAGTGGTTAATGTACATATGTGCAGAATTGATCACTCTCTACATTCATGGATCCCTGGGTGTCTTTCTAGCACTCCTGGTGCAGTGGTGCAGCGGTCAAGCGATGTGCCGCTGCCCTTCTATAGTAGCAGTAATAATAATAATAATAATAATTGGTTCTTGGGGAAAGTAAATGGCACAGTATCTGTCTCAAATATCGGCGGACACCCCAACCGCGCCGTAAGGGAAGGGATAAAGGAGGGAGTGAAAGAAGAAAGGAAGAAAAAGGTGCCGTATTGGAGGGCTCCGGAATAATTTCGACCACCTGGGGATCTTTAAAGTGCACTGACATCGCACAGCACACGGGCGCCTCTTGTGTTTCGCCTCCATAAAAACGCAGCCGCCCTTCTATGGCAGGTACTGTCATCGGGGGGACTTGGGTTGTTTCGGTTGATTTGCGATCCATGTGCACCTGGAGAACAACACGCAAACAGTTTAAGGAAGTTAGTGCTCATTTACTAGCATGTCCCTTACAGAAGTTCAAGAAAGGCGTGTTTAGAAGGTTATGACCTAGCGGTAACTCTATTTTAGAGAACACAATGGTCAGCGTACAGGCAAATGTTTGTGAATACATGAAACGATAGATCCCTGATGTATGACAAGAAAAGTGGACGAAAAGTGTAACTCATGACGTCTGATAAGACGTGCAGTGACGGTTGATCTATAGTCGCATTGAAATCTGCGAATTCCGAGCGTTTGTAAAGACACCCAGTTAATATGAGTAGCGTTATTTAATACAGAGCTAAATTAACAGCTAATGCAGGCATGTCCCCTTCTCAACCCCGCCACGGCGGTTGTAGAACCAGCAGCAGTTTTGCGCGGGCAGGCCCAAGTTTGCTGAAGTTGTTTTTTTTTCTGCATTGCGCCAGTTTTTACGCTGCATGCTCCCTCAAGAGTCTCACAAGGGCCCGATGTGGGCTGGATCTGAAAACGTGGGCTCGGTTGGCCCTTGTAGTGCATACATGGGAACCGTGTAAGATTCGGCTTACCCACAGGTTCCCCACGGGAGGCCCATTTCAGCGGCTGCGACCACATCATTGGCTCGGCGCTGCGGTGGGCATTGCCAGTGAAGCGCACGCACATAATTCCGCAGCTCAGAAGGGTGGCGAGCTCGTAAACACGCGCAGAAAGGCCCGATGAGGCGCACGGAAACACAAAAAGAAGACGGTCTAGCACGGCATGGCTATGCGCTGAATATCATGCAGTAGAACCATTTTACGGTGGGCACTTAAGTTCCCTACGTGGTATGAATGTGAAAGCATCGTTTAACCTAAAGGCCTTTACACTAAAGGCCTTCTACCTAAAGGCCTTTACCCGGAAGACATTTATTATGAAGGCCTTCACTCTAAAGGTTTTTAACCTAAGGTCTTTACTCTAAGCGCCTTCTACCTAATGACCTTTACCAGGGAGGAACTTAATAAAGCGCGATTTGAAACTAGGACTTCCTCGTCTCTCTTCCTTCGTCCGAGTTTCAAATCGCCCTGTATTATTCAATCGCTAGTAATAGTTCGAAGGGTGATCATGGAAGACAGTTGGGCTAGTTGGTGTGTATTCGTTAGTGACTGCGACATTGCAACTAGCGTGGAAAGCACAAGGACAGAGGCAAAAGGAACAGACGAGACAGCACGCTAGACTTCAACTGACGTTTAATGCACACGTAACAGATTTTAACACTTGCTTTCGGCGCATGCTCAGGAGACTGTGCCCCCGCCCACCTCCACTTTATCAAGAAGCAGGTTGTCAAAACAAGGAATAAAGATTTAAACCAAATTGATGCGCAAGTTTTTCAACAGATAGATTATCTCCTTTTTTGTGAGGGATACTGAGGGTGTGCTCACGCACTTGTCCTCTGCCTTGTCAATGCAAAATGCCTCAAATATTTCCCTGCCACCCTGCCTATGAAGCCGCCTCAGCACTCTGGTGTGGCTAAAGAGTGGAACACATTTTTCTTCATTACCGCCTGCTGTTTTTATTTTGCATTTGCGGCAATGTGCGGCCAAATGGCCTCCGGCCATCAGAGGTGCGACTGTAGACCGGTGTTTTCGTAGCCTTTCGAAGGGTGATGCCGCTTGAGACCGAAAGCGTCACTTACATTCTAGCAGACCAGAGAATATTCAATCTTTGGTCCTACATGATCGACACGAATTGCATGCGGCTTTTTTAGATACGGCCATGAAAAAAAAAATGTCACTTTTTTTACCATGTTTTCCTCGTTCCAAGCCACAAACGCGCCTTTTTTCAAATTAGACAAGCGCAATGCGCGACAAATCGACTCATACAAAAGCATTGCTGGCGCCCAGCTTTAAGGAAATTATGAGGGAAGCCGGTAGAAGCGTTGTATGACATTAGACGTTTCCGATGCTAACATGAGGGCCGCGGCCATTGTTCTGAATGAATGAATGAATGAATGAATGAATGAATGAATGAATGAATGAATGAATGAATGAATGAATGAATGAATGAATGAATGAATGAAACGTCTGTAATTTACTTGCACTTTCCTTTGTTAGCATCAGCGAGGTGTGGGAGACACATAAGGCGTCCTTTCAAGCTTCTTCTGTGTCAATGTTTTTCTCTGCGCTGATATCACTTAAAACGAAAAGATCATTAGTGGTTTATGAATGCATGCCAGATGCCCGGTGGCGCTGCAAAACAACATCGTATTGCCCTAAGCATTGCGGCAGACGTGTCGTTTGAATGTTGTGTGGACGTTCTGGATGCGCCGTAAAAGGCATCGGTTCGGACTAGCTCGGCTTGCCGAGATTCCACGGTAAACCCTCCTGCTCAACAGCGGCACTCCACTGCGGGCATGATGCATGTTTCACGCCTACACCCAAAAGCCTCCGGAACATTCTCACTGCCGAGTTTCTGGAGGGCTCCAGGACGACGAATGCAGATCGTAGAAGTTCCTTGACCACTGGACCTTCGGAACTACAAGCCAAGATACGGCCACGCCTATGACATGATTTACAGGGATGCAACGGTTTTCTCCTATGCGCGCACGGACGACGTTGTTTCTCACCGCGTCTAGTATATGGCGCTACGTTACTCCATCGCAGTCCGACACGAAGACAGGCGCCCTTCGACGTGCCTCTCGAGACGCTATCGCGCTCCTTGTTCGGCAGCTCTTTTCGTAGACAGCGAATCTCGAGATGCTCTTGTCTCCTTCCGCGACGGCGTTTGAGTGGCGGCGACGGAGGAGCCCATTGTTCACTCCGTAATCGTCGCGGAAGAAACAATGACGCTCCTCTGGGGACCGGCGATGCGCCTCGCGGTTGCCGCTGCGTTGCTGTCTTCGACTTGGAGCCGAGGTAAGGAAGCCTTGGCCATCGGTTGTGCTGCCGTTAACCCTACAGGGGGCGAAAATTTCTACGCACGCGATTGTTATGCGAACAATGAGAAGAAAAAAAGCAGTGCATCATTTTATTACAGCTGACTCGGTTTCGTGACAACTCTCCTCGATTTGTTTTTGCTGCCATTATGTGAAGGTTGGCCTTGGCCTAGTGATAATGAAAGAGTTGCGTCTTTACAGTCTTCCTACATTTAAATCCGAAAAGTATAGTTGTTTCCTACTGAGCTCAAACAACGGCTGTAAATCGTATTCGGGACCCACTTGCGAAGTCAATAAGTCCTCCTGACGGGATTCCGGTTTCACGGGTGACTTTTGGCATGCGCCACAACGAATCCTGACGGAGCGCAACAAATATTCCACGGCGCTCGGACGAGTTCTCCTAATATCTATATCCGCTTAGCGGCAGAAAAACATTGGGAGAAGTTAGGACAATAACTGTTTATTCTGGTGTCATTCACACTGCCGGTAAGATAGTAACATTGCAAATTAAACTCCTAACAACCTTTTTTTATTACTAGACAGAGTAGTAAATGCAAATAACTGATTCGGATGTATGTACATTAATAAACAACACTTAGCAACTACACGCGGTCCAACAGGTTTATTACTCGGAACGTGCCGTACCTTATAAAGGCGCCTTCAAAACCCAGTTTTGCTGTTTGACATGAAGCGTTAAGAACTCAAAAGCAGCCATACACATTCATAAACAACGGCTAGAATCCACGCGCTCAGTGGGCATCTATTGCGTTTAAAGCATGTGTTGTAACCCACTGAACGTGTAAGGATCTTGCGGGCACTTTTGCACAAATACCAGAAACCACAGATCCAGGTACCCACAGAGTTGTAAGAGACTAAACAGAATCAGCGTGTCTCGCGAGGCAAGTACACAGCCGTGCTGAGCATGGCTTCGAACTCAGCGCCGGCGACAATAGTGCGCTTTGTGCTTTACAGTAGTTACACGTGTCGTGATACACACTGAAGAAAAACCCTATCTTCTGCTACCTATAGAAGCACGAATCCTAACAACCACGCACATCACCTTAGTCGCTTCGTGAAGCAAGCTCCGACCACAGCTTCCGCGTTGCAAGTCATACTGAGTGCGACTGCATACCCTGTCATTTCTCTCTTTGTTGAGTGAAATATCGGATCACATCAAGGCGAGCCCCAGTCGGTGCTATGTCCACTCTCTGAACCCCATCTTCTATGACGCCGTGGCTTTCAGGGCTGCCCCCTAGAATTCGACCGTTCGCCGCCCAAGAAGACCTGTCCCTGGGCGACTCCACGGTCCTCATGTGCGCCCTGAGGCGCGGAAGTCGGGGTCCGCACGACATTGTGTGGCTGAAGGGCGACGGCTCTGCGGTGTCCGAAGACGGAAGAGGGGGTCGTGTGAGCGTCCACCGGCAGTCGGACGTGATGGCCATCCTCGCGCTCAGGGACATCGGGTACGAGGACGCGGGCAGCAACTACACCTGCGTCGCCTCCAACGCACACGGATCGGATCGACGCACCGCGGTGCTCCAGGTGTCAGGTAACCGCTCGCGCCTGGAGTCGTAGCCGCACATTTTACAGCGCTACCCGTGAATGGGGCGTGGTCCGATTTCACGATGTATCATCCGGGTACAGATATCTCCAAGACGCGCCAAAAGCGATCTGGCCGCATAGGTACCACTTGCAACTATCACCTCAATTGGCCAACGGACATAAGAGGTTAAAACATTTAGCCTCCATAAGACTGGCCTCAAGATACCGGCTTATAACAAAAGTTACTGACTTCGCCTGCCGCTCACGGGCCCTAGAGAATTTGGTCCTGATAGTACACTGTCCGCACAGCTTCAGCTGTGCACAGGATAAGTACAGCTGCAGAGAACGAGGTATATTGGCTTCTCAGTCTTCCCTGTACCCTGGTACAGTCTTCCTTGATACAGCGTATGGTACAGCTGTATCGTAAAGCGCACCCTGTACGCTGTACCATAATCTGGCACCACGACAGCGTTTGGTGGCCGTAATACACTCATTTCTGCCGTCGGTCGTGATTCGATCGCGCCACTGCCCTATAGTGCCGTCACACAGTCGCTTGCTCCGCGATCCGCGATGGTTGTCTGATAATCTTTTTAATAACGATGCTTGGGGGACCTTCTCCGATATGGATGGCATCAGCGTCTTCGTGTAGCATGCTGAAAACGAAAACATGTGCGCTTCCCTCTTGGTTTATGAAAATTTATCTGTGCGAACAAACAAATAGGTGCTCTCGGCAATGCGTTCTGCTCTGCGGTCGTAAAATCCAAGTGGTGCTACACCATGCTGGCTTTGAGGTGACCGCTATCACAGTCTGCGCGAGGGGCCGCGTTGATCATGTCGCTGTCATATCTACGTGGACGGGATCAGAAATTCTGGGAGGTTTTTTTATTATTCGTTTATGTCGTGCTTTCAGTTTCCAGGGAAAGGCTTCTGGTGTGGAGAGAACAGTGCATTTTATGCCAAGCTGGTCATATTTCATGCATTAGGGTAGGACGCAATATAGTCTGGACTCTGGAGGGATGAAAAATGGGCATTTTTGGCCTGTGAGCAATCGTAATATTACTGCTACAGCAGATTTCCATGCTGGATGCATGCAAAGAAAGTAACCTCCCTCAACTTAAGGATTTCGCATGTGTATGTATCTGAGCGGGCGTGCGTTTGATTGCCAAAGAAGAGCACATCGAAAGATGGTTTGGTTTATGGGGGTTTAACGTCCCAAAGCGACTCAGGCTATGAGAGACGCCGTAGTGAAGGGCCCCGGAAATATGGACCGCCTGGGGTTCTTTAACGTGCACTGACATCGCACAGCACACGGGTCTCTAGAATTTCGCCTCCACCGAAATTCGACCGCCGCGGCAGGGATCGAGCTCGCGTCTTTCGGGCCAGCAGCCGAGCGCATTAACCACTCAGCCACCGCGGCGGCAAATCGAAAGATGCCGGTCGAACAAAAGAAGTCTCGAAACTACGCTAAAGCTGCGAAAAATGACTCTAGCGTTTTTTTTTCTCTTTTTGCTTTTTATTGTTGTGGTGGAACAGGAGTGGGCGGATACCTGTTTGCAGCGATTTCTGGAAATGTTGGCTGGTACTAACTATAGTCTTCATCGGTGACACCAGCAGGTTTACTCATCAAACAGCGCGCCCTGTCTACCGCCTTCGCTTGAATTCGACGTTCCGCGTGATGCCGAGAGGCGGCGCTAGTTGTCCACTGACAGCCCCGCTTTGCTTCGTTTCGGACTGTTCCTCGCCGCTGCGTGCCAATGGGCTGGCCGCAATCGAAGTGCAAAGCCGTGCTCGGAAGCTATCCTGTGCTCGTCTACGTCATCCGAGCGGAGTCCTTTCGGTGTGTGGCTACAATGGACGTTCCCTGGCGTCTGTTCACCGCAATCTTAATTGTTGGTTTCGCCAGTGCTAAAGAGGTGGACGTGGGTAAGTCTGCATAATTACTTGCTAGCGTCACTAGTAACATCTACCAACCATGTCGTGGGCAACTTCGAAATAAGACGCCCCTGCGCCCGTCAGATTTAGACTAGCGGCATTAAACAGTGGTTCCTAAAAATGTCCAAAAGGTCATGCGCATTTGAAATGTATGAGCTCATAATACAGACATGTCAAAATGAAAAGTTTTTGGCAGTAATTCTTGTCTGCGCCGTGTTAGCGCTATTTGTCGAGAGGTCAGTTCATGAGCGCACAATCGGAGATATACACAGCAGAGCACACAAAATTTGTGCACGAATTTGTCTGCATGTTAATATACCAAACGAATGACTGCATCTCTAAATACAGGTTACGTTACGTTTGTTTAGAAATCATTCTTAAAATCATTCTTAAAATCATGCTTACAAAGAGAAAAAGGGGGAGAAGGGCGTCTGCTAAGCTGTCTGAAGGGGAGGAAAAGGTGATACATGATCTACTTTACGCCGTGTGGAGAATTTTCTTTTCCTTGGCGTGTTTTCTTAAGACCAGACCCCTAATCCCAGTTCGAATTTCGCGCCAGGACGCCTCGTACTCCAGCTGGTGACGTTCCCCAACGACCCCACGCCAGGCGAAGACGCCATATTCAGATGTGTCGTGAAAAGCGGGACAGCTCCGTTCTACTTCACGTGGCTCAAGGATGGTCAACGCTTAGCCGGAACCGGAAATGAACGACTGGTGACCGCAGTGCTAACGGAGCGCGTGGCGACACTGACCGTTCGGCGGTTGGGCCTCGAAGACAGCGCGAACTACACCTGCACGGCGGCGGACTCCACTGGTGCGGAATCTTCGGTTACTGCATCGCTCGGTATTTCAGGTAACCACCGGAATTTCATGTCACTCTGTGAATGGATTGTTCCGCACCAGAATATATAATTATAATTGGTTTTGGGGGAAAGCAACTGGCGCAGTATCTGTCTCATATATCGTTGGACACCTGAACCGCGCCGTAAGGGAAGGGATAAAGGAGGGAGTGAAAGAAGAAAGGAAGAATGAGGTGCCGTAGTGGAGGGCTCCGGAATAATTTCGACCGCGTGGGGATCTTTAACGTGCACTGACATTGCACAGCACACCGGCGCCTTAGCGTTTTGCCTCCATAAAAACGCAGCCGCCGCGGTCGGGTAGAGAGATTAAGTTTTTGCCTGTTTTCCGAATTGATGGGATTCGCAGCGGTTGCTGTCCTTGCACCCGTTGTGGTACCAGCCGTTTCATGTCGCCCGTGGCGCGTGTGTCTGTTTTTTTCTCTATGTAAAACTTTGTACAATAGTGCCAGAAAACACCGATACGACGAGCATCCCGCAAACAAGATAACACAGTCCTCCAGCGTCCGTGCATTATGCACGGAACAGATCGTTATGGAACCGGCTCTAAGTCACTCATCAGAGTCGTTAGCAAACGCAGATGTTTTATTAGGAAAGATGCAGTAATTGTCGCGCTCCGTATGGACGCCTGGGCAGCACTGTGAGGGAAAGAAACTGAGGGGTTAAGAGGAACCCGAGAGAAAGGGGCGCCGTAGTGGAGGGATCCGGACAGATGTCCACCTCCCGCAGTGCAGCGGTGTCTCGCATTTCGCCTCGATTAAAACGCGATCAGCGCGGTCAGCATTCGATCGCGCGACCACGTGCTCAACAACGGAATGTGACGGCAACTGAGCCATCGCGGTGAGTGCTAGTTATAACAATAGCGTTTATCTGCGCGATCATAGGTGAGAGATACATACAGTATTGTGCGATGCTTTCCACTGCCGAAAACAGATGGCGCCACTGGCGCCATTCAGCGAAAAAACGTCGTCTGCGGGTTTTGGTTCGCTGATCTCTACGTAGACGATTACGTTTTCGCATCATACACGGCTCAACTAAGTCAGTACCGTTGTCAAACTTGCTACGATACAAAAGTTACCTTAATACGCAAGCTCTGTGTGCAGTTTCATCGCAAATGAGCCAGCGGTTGAGGCGGGGAAACTTTTTAAAGTCTTCACGATAAAAACGCACAATACCGTATTACAGCGCAGAAGGAGGTCCCCGAGCTCCCCATTCCAAATAAATTTACTTTTAGCGAACATATTAAACAAATAAAAAATTATACTGGGAGTGCAAAAATAGGTAAAAAGAAGCATATATAAAGAGGGAGCATACAGAAGAAATAAGCCAGAAATAGAATAAAACTTAAAAGTCACCACTGACGATATAGAGGGCACACATTCGTCCGAAAGATCGGGTGCTGAACACTCTTCTTTTGAATTATTACCAGAGTGAGTGCAATCACGTAGCATTATTAGCTTAGGAGACATGCTGAGCTCTCAGTGGCCGTTGGCGGCATATGACATGGCGAACTTGAACGGTAGGAAGAGACTTTTGACCTGCCCTGAAGCTGGCTGCTGCTGATGTGA
The DNA here is from genome assembly GCF_052857255.1 of Amblyomma americanum. Lineage (NCBI taxonomy): Eukaryota > Metazoa > Arthropoda > Arachnida > Ixodida > Ixodidae > Amblyomma > Amblyomma americanum. Next base: position 52,622,271 of record NC_135506.1, read on the forward strand.
CACCTATCACTAGATCTTGGACTCACGCGTGTTGCAGCGAATCTGTTCGTCGGTGCAATTTACATACTAGGGTTCTGCACTTGCTCAACAACTCATTACTGCATATCCTTAGATTGCCTAACCGTTGCTGCAATGTTGTTACCAGCTTTTTATGCTGCTCCCGTGTTTCGAGTTCTCTCAGCTTCAAAAAGTTTAAGATATTTTCAGAAAATACTGAAACAGGCGACACTTTCCTGACTTGTCGCCTCTCGGGGGAATTGCCTTACGACGCGTTGCCCAAGTTGCTCTGCCAGCGACATATTCTTCAACCTTCTTCCGTCGTTTGAGAAGAAAACAGAACGCTCACTAAGACGTTGACACCGATAAGCTTTTTTGTTTTCCAGGCTCACATATAGTATGCCGACGTCTTCGTCAGTCGTCTTCGGTCCGCTTCTTCGGTTTGCCCACGTTTCCCGCGCTTGTTCCTACTTCTCCTTGGCATTCATAGGTGGCGCCACCCACCCAGTTCTCGGCCAACGTTCCCGACGCGATGCTCACGCTTCCCCTACGTCAGACTATGAAGAGGTACGGCTGCAGCGGGAGCGTCGCAATTGTATAGTGCCGTCCACACCGACCTGAACAGCGCGCTCAGCCGTCAGCAAAGAAGCGCTGACATGTTTGCTGTTGATTCAACGGAGGTACGCGTGTGGACCGTTCTGGCAGCCCTTCTGGCGGCGGTGGCAGCACGCTCTTCGGCGACTTCAGGTATGAACGCTGCAACGATGAGTTAAAACGGCTCATTTCTCCCTGTAAGATGTCGAAATCTGTTTTGATATATACGGCTCCATTATGTTCATAGCTGACAGACGTAAAATGACGGAGCAAAGAAAGCGATCACGCGGCGCGCGCAAGTGACCCGATGGAACTTTACAAAGTTCCTTTGGAGACTCTTGGAGAGCCTCTACTTTTGGTATTATTATAGTTGGATACAACCTAATTGAAGCAGCACTTAGTAACACTAGCCACGGTCCGCGGCGTCCTGTATTGCTCCGATGACTAATTACAGTAATGAACAAAACCAGCTTTTTAATGTTTGATTGTATAAAACAAGCCAGGGGCATTAAAATTCTTGAGATTACAGTTTCGTCTCGTGATTAGCTTCTTGTGAAGGTAACAAGAAAGTTTTAACAGCGGTCTACTTTTTGTGGCGGAAGAATTACGCTCGGCGTTCCTGAATGTGGGCGGAGCTTCACTGAAGACTTGAGTTGTATCCGACCATTGTATATACGTCTATGGTGCACTTCATGGCAGAGGAACGCGGACGGTATCGTTTAGGAACGTAGCCCGCTACAGGTCGAGCAATCGCAGATCTAGATTACAGCGCACGTTTGAAACTCGACATCTCTTTTCGTGCCCTCGGCAGGAGGCAAAAAAAGGAATGGCGGCGGGTTTTGACACTTAAGGGAAACGACAGCGAGTGTGGTGACCTGATAGTGCGAACGACCTCCGCTTCCAGAGGTCCCCAGTGTCCGAGAGTTCCGTTTCCCGGCGAACCTCCTGGCGGGAGATACGGCGGTCGTGAGCTGCGTCGTTAGGAAGGGAAGCGCAGGCCGCTTCCGGCTGTCCTGGTCGAAAGACGGTCGTCCCCTCGACATCACTCTGCCTAGCATCTCCGTAATGTCGCACCAGGGAGGCTCCGTGTCGACGCTGACCCTCGCCGATGTGTCGGTGGAACACAACGGAAATTACACCTGCACGGCCCTCAGTGCAGCAGGGAGCGACGAGTCTTCGGCGCAGCTCGTGGTGACAGGTATGCGTCTTCACACACGTAGGAATGTGGGTACCCACAGTGTGTGTATGAAGCCGGTACTGTACACACCGACAATGACTCGTTTCAGTATACTGCAAAGCATGTAAGTGTTTTGCGACTGGCTTCCCAATTCTGGGAAGCCGATCGAGATGATTCCGGCCTAAACGCAGCTCTTATCTTGCCAAGCGTCTTGCGGCGTCCTTTTCGCACTGCGAGCCTATGGAAGTAGTTTATTGCGATATGTGTATATTCAGAGGGGCATTTTTGGGCTGAAGGCGTCCACTTGGGCTCTGCTTGTCCCACTGAAAACCATTTACGCGCTAGTATCTTCTACGTGATCAACCTGGGGCGGGCCCATGCGCACCTTGGACTGTGCGCTGCTATAATGTTGAAGGGCATGGCGCAGCTGTCGCTTCCTCGGCCAGGATAGAAAAAAGCGAACTATGACGCACTGTTTCTTTTCGGAAGTGCTCGACAGATGTACTCATCTGCACTGATTTGCGACTTGTGAAAAAGGAAATACAACTATTATCCGAGTCAGGCTTTCGTAAACATAGCCACTCAGGGTAAGAGGTATTCACAGCGGCGAGCCGCGGGCGCGCATCGCGTGTCAAAAACGCCACGCCTTTGATCATGCAGTGGAAGAGACAGGGGTGTGGGAAGGTTGTTCGGCTGGCACAAAACATGCCCGCCGACTCCTCGCCGTTGGCGGTATTTTCATTGTGTGTCTGGCAACCTTGCGCTCTGGCGGTGAGTCACTTCACGAGGCATGATAACAAAACCATATCTTTCTCGTCTTTTTACATACTGCCCGTGCTAATTCCACATTAGGAGAATTCCCCAGACTGACAAGTCACAAGCGGCTTAACTGTGTGCTTTCACGCTGGCGGCAAATAAGCGCTAGCTGCTGGTTCAGACCGCCATTACCCGAAGGTACTAAACATTCAGCGTATAGCTCGTAACACAGAGATTTACGGACGAGAGGAGGGGGCGGTTGGCTCCCACCAAGCGAGAAATTTGACAAAGGAAAACCGCACGGCCACAGATTTTTGGACGGCAAATGCATGGTGCAAATGGGACCGCCCCTCTAGTACTGACAGTCTCTTCCAGCACGTTACCTCCACACAGTGCAGCCGTGAGAACTTCGACGAATTGGCGCTTCATAACGCATATGATTTAAGCCGATTGTCCTATCTATGCCCGAGCGCATCTAACGCTTGGGAGCGGGTGCAGTTATGGCGGCAGGGGGCGGAGTGCGAGAGAGCTTACGCTATAATGCTCAGGAATAGAGAACTATACTATTGCCGCCACTTCTTCGCTGAAGGGAAGTGCGAGAAGTACGGAATGTTTTGAAACCATACGACTGTGAACTCGAAACACGTGTTTTGAAATTTGAAAATACACTGTCGACTGAAAGGAACGCTAATAGTTTTTCTGTGCATGGCGTGATAACATAAGACGCAACGTGAACACACTGAGCGGAAACGCAAGCTTCGAATGGAGAAAAAATTGTACGCGACTTCGATATGGGCGCTATTTTTTAGAACATTTGTCGAAGAAAAATACAGGAGGCCTGACTCGAAATTCATGCCAGTTATTCGAAAAGGATTCGAAGACATGCGAACATATTCGATTCACTGAAGTAATTTTGAACACGCACGATTTGATTCGTTCAACAAATCGAATAGGAGGACGTGATTTAGTAGAGTGGAGAGCTGGGCGAGTCGGTACATGATTGTTCCTGTTCCTGTGTCTTCGTCTTTTGCGCTGGTTTCCTTCTTCAATGGAATAGGAGGACGTTCAATTCGTTATTCGAGATTCTCAAATATTAAGCACCTGGCCTAAAACGAGCGATTTGCAAAAAGCACTGTGCTTAAGTAATCTTCCCCTAACCTTTCTTTTTTTTTTTCCACTGGACGCTGCATTTCGATAGCGAGCGGAGTGCTTAGCGAAGAACAACAGCGTCGTATTATATGCACACCGGATTTCACGTCTCATGTGCTCGGGTGCAGTAGCACCGGGTGTGAGGAAGCCTGGGCTCCGCTGAGTAATGTCTGAGAGCCTCAAGAAAGAGACAGCTTGAAAATGTGTGCATTATCGCTGGGTACCAGCGAAACGTACGAGGACACACCGCCACGTCTCTCAAAGTCCTCGCGAAAGGCGCGCCAAAGGATTTGATGCGAACAGCGAAATAGTTCACCTTATTTCCGCCAGGTGTCACGAGTTGTCCGCCTTTCAGCTCGCTCGTTGTGAAGGAAGCATCGAGTACCCGCTGGTGTTGGGTGTGCAGACGCCGCTCTGGTCGCTCAGTACGCCTCCGACATTTGTCCCGAAGTGTTCGCTCGTGTCTTGTGCTTCCGTGCAGACTGTAAAGAAAGAATAAGAGTTCGTTAATGCCTGTGCGTCTGAATACATCTCACGGCTCTGGGGTAAGAAAGATGGTCAAGCGACATGCGGCTTCCAGCCACGCGTTCTTGCTCCTTCTAGCAGCATGCTCTGCCGTCGGCACTGGTAAGGAACTCTGGACGCAACTTCTGACGCGCTTCTTCTCAATATACGACTGTCTTTACGATGCGCTCGAACTTTGTTAGGTCCGCCCAGGCTTCGCGAATTCGCCTTTCCCTCGGAGGTGTCTCTCGGCGAAGAGGTCATCATCGGATGCGTCGTGAGGAAAGGGACCGTGGGGCCCTACCGCGTCGGCTGGCAGAAAGACGGCGACCATCTCCAGGATACAGAACGCGTATCCATTACCGCCCGATCCGAAGGCAGTGCTACGCTCCGGATCACCAGCCTTCGTCCCGAGGACGTCGGGAACTACACCTGTGCCGCCAGCAACGGCTTCGGAAGCGACAGCGTCACGGCCCCGCTCATCATTAGCGGTAACTTAAGAACGGCTAGTTGCTTTCGCTTCCGGTAGTCCCTTGAATCAGCCAGTGATGCATCTGCGGCCAGCACATGTCTCTGAGACTGAGCGAAGGTACCGGGCGGTGCTATTCTCGGTATATACTGTATGCATCGACTCGTTGTCGCTTCTGTGACATCTGTCGTTCCTGTCTGTAAACTGTCTGTTTGACACAAACTCCACGGTGAAGTGTGCCTGCTCACGCTGCAATTATAACGTTTAATGCCGAGTATGAAATTATGGGGCGGCATTGTACTTCCCGCTTGTGAACGCCACTCCGTAAAACACATTTTAAAGTTCATGTGCAAGTGGCCGAAATCACTCTGCTTTCCTTGATGCGTTCGGACATGGATACATATTAGCGAATAGAAAATATTCTGGTGGCGTACAACATTACTAGCTCTAAGCCTCGATACTGTTCGGAAAAGAGCTCAAAATTACTGGTTCTCTGCGCATCCTGAATCAAATTGCTATTGTTTTCGCAACCTACCTTGAAGATAAATTGTGCCTCATTAAAGAGCGCTGAATGTGGGAGTCAAGCAGAAATATCAGATGGCGCATTACTAAAGTATTACTCCATTATTTGTACGCGGAAAACAAAGAAAGCGAAATACTGAGTATGGTGGCACCTGCCGCCACCCCGTTTCAAAGGGGATGCCCCTAACATTCATCCATGCTCACACAGGCCGCGTTTAATGTATCTTTTTTGTGCGCTGGCACTTATAGTGGCCATTCCCCGTATTTAGCCGTTGTGTGTTTGTTTGTCTGAAGCCTGTTTTGTGGCAGGAGTCAGCTCAATTAATCGTGAGAGGCTGCTCGGGGTGAGCAACCTGGATCGCAACCCAACCCAAGTGCGATCCACTACAGCACCTGCCATAGATGGGCAGTGGGGCATCGCTTGGCCGCTGCACCACTGCGCCAGGTGTGGTGCAGACTCTCAGGGATCTATGAATTCATGGAGAGAATGATAGGTTTCGCATATATGGACATTAACCCATCATCGCTATCCGAGCAACTGCCATCCCTGAACACTGGATCTGAACACCGCAACCGAAGGGGACACCGAACTGTTAGCGCACCTAATTCGCGTTTGGCCTAACTACGCAAACCAACCATCATATTTTCATCGATATTTCTTTTCGTGCCAAGAATTTACACAGAACACCTGCAGCAAAACCACGGCTCATTTGGACGCGGTGCGCAGTCATTAGAAGCGCCTACAGCAGCGCTTTGAAGCCGCTCTCAATTACTACTGGCGTCAATATAGTGGCAAAAAAACTGCAACAGCGCATGTTTTATTGTTGTTTTCGCTCTATCTGCACCACTAGTGCGCGACACGCGCTATCGACATGGCTCACAGCAGTCGGCCACATCATTAACTTGGCTGGTGGCAATTTGCTCTCCCAAAACCGGCGCTCACACCAAGCGTCCAGGCGCGAAAAATTTCGAATGCCACAGTTTGCGGAATCGCCGCTAGATGTCGCCACTTGTCCACCCCCAGTAAATGCTGCTAGTGTCCCCTTCTCTCCTTGAGCGGCGTACCAATCGTACCGGTGAAGTTACAGCGAGCCGCTCCTGTCGGTGGTGTTGAATGTACGTGCGCATGTGATGGGAGAATCTGTGATCAAGATGAGAGCGGTCGCCGTCTTTGCAGCACTGCTTATGTCGTTTTCGATGGCAGGCGCCCAAAGCCGAGGTAAGAACTCCGCCTCGATTGAAATGCTCCTCCTATTGTTTCGTTTCGTGCTAAGTCGTTTAAAGCCTGTTTCACATGGTGCGACGGGAACGAAAAATTACGGCCCGGTCGCACTGCCGTTGCAACGGTAATCGCAGCCGCCGTTTCACATGCCAACGATTTCTGTCGGTGCCGTCGGCACCCTAGCTTCGGTGGGGCCTTTCAGTGGACGAAAATTCTTCGGCTGCAGTAAATGTCAAACATCGTGGCAGGCGTTGATTTCGTAATAATGGGCAATAATATTGAGCTGTGATGTATTATTAAGTTCAATAAGACGTTTTCGAGATTTTCCTGTCATGTCGCTGAACTCCTATTGGCTGACTACTGTGGCCATCGCTGCGACCGCACCGACGCTGCGACAATGCGACCAACTTGTTGAAAGTCTGTCGCAGTGGCCCTGCGACGAGAACGACGCGCATTTCTGTCGCACAGCGGCAGAAATCGCACTGCGCTGCGGCAACAATCGCATCATGTGAAACGGCCTTAACGCGGTACCCAGGACAGCTATGCACTGTTATGTGAAAGGTCAAGCGCCCCTAGAGAGGTTGCATCATCCGTTGCACGGGAACGTGCCTATAGATCCAGTGAGGTTTTTCATTCCTCCATGTATTATGTGCTATAGCGCTCCTGTAAAACGCTTGCTGAGGCCGGTTTCTGACTGAATACGCGAGCGCATTATCTTCATACCTCCATTAGTGCTCATCGCCCAATCCGCATCCTGCAATCTGAGCATAGCAGCACAACGGAGCAAGCGCACACTTAGTGATACCTCGTATAGTCCATCTCATTTTCATCGTTAAAATATCCTTCTAAACGGCCCATATAGATGTATCGCGTGCCTTTCTCGCACTTTCTGGATGCGTATAGCAAGGCTTACATCAGTCTGACGGCAATTCGTGCGTTTCAGGCGCGCCGAAGCTTCAGACGTCAGGCTTTCCCAGCGAAGTCTCATTGGGTGAAGACACTATGGCAACATGCTTCGTGAGAAAGAACTCACAAGGACCCTACACCATGAGGTGGTTTAAGGATCGCGCACAAGTAGAAGACACCGATCGGGTTAAGACTTTTCAGAAAGCAACCAGCACGTCCCTGGCCATCGATGGGATTCGGGTCGAAGACGTTGCGAACTACACATGCGTCGTGAAGAACTCTGAAGGAAGTGACTCTCTGACGCTGCCCCTGTTTGTCACAGGTAAACAGCTATGGTTTCATTTTGTTTCTAGAATACAATGGAAAATGAGATTCCGCGACGGCAACTGCAGAGCAGAAAAAAAAAAAACATCCACGTTGCTACTCGCGCCCGGCATAAAAAAATAAAACGAAACTGCTACAGCTAGAACTCGTCCTCACAAGAAAAAAAAAAGAACAGAACGATCAGCAAGCGTTTTGTCTACCACCTTAAGATCCCATGACCCACAGCGCTCGAACACCGGCAAAGTCTGAGGAGTGGCAGCAATTAAATCCACGTACCCTCTCTTAAATACGTGAATGTCCATAGTTCGTGCTACGAGTCTTACGTAATTTCTTCGTAATTTCAATTTCAAGTGCTTATGGGTTCGTTAAGTTCATGCCCTCCAAAGAAAGGCGCGCGCGCGGTTCTACTTGAAACTGGCGCCGGGGACAAAGAACCGGGGACATAGTTCACGACAACGCCACCACGCGACGCTAGTTGTCCGAGCGCTCTAGACTGCCCTAAACGCGTCGCGCGTACCGCTTCGCGCGCCATCATTCAGTCTTCCAAAGCACGACCACTTGCCTCTTTTGACTGTGGCCTTTGACTAGTGCAAGCATGCAGCTAGCCTGAGGTTTTGTCACACATGAAGAGTCGCTGCTCCAGCGAGAGGAAGGGAAGAAATTTTACCAGCAACATGAATCCCCTGCGGATATGCTTCACGTTTCTCCTTGCTGAACTGTGCCGGGCTGTCGACGTCGGTAAGTTCACCGCCACCGAACTACGGTTAAAGTAAATCGGGTCGAATTTGCGTACGCCCGCCTTTACACATCCACAGGTCCACCCAAGCTCCGAGAGCTAGTCTTCCCTTCGGAAGTTGCGCTGGGTGAGGACATACTGGTCGGCTGTTTCGTGAAGAAGGGCACGGCGGGACCGTACCATATCGCCTGGCATAAGGATGGGAAGGAGCTGGAAGAGACTGAACGCGTCTCCATCGCAGCTCGCTCGAAGAGCAGCGCGGCGCTGCGCATCTTCAGCCTCCGCGCGGAGGACGTGGCCAACTACACCTGCGTTGCCAGCAACGACTTCGGGAGCGACAGCGTGACAGCTGCGCTCATCATTAACGGTAACATCGCTGTCGGTCGCTGCGTTTGATTGCATGCACTTACTCTGGCGCCTTTAATCGCTTTGGTTTTTGAAGTTTTAGTAATGGTGGTCTTAAAAACGTCCAACTACTGCAAGCAGTCGACGCCTTCGACGTACACTGTAGTTGGGCGGCTTGCGCTGACACGTTTAGGTATTGATTTCATTTGAGTTCAAAGTTAATATGGGCGGAAATATGTCGTTCTCACTACAAATGTGTGAAGCGTGTCGCTATTGGCCATTGAATTTACAGGAACAAGAACTACCTAACTCCGCAAGGCGAAATGACAACTTTGCTCAAGGAGTTAAAAGTTCACCCTTGGCCATTAGTTCAAGTTCAACTATAGATCTCCATTAAGGCAGAGCGAGCAGAGACTGTTATTTTTATTTCCTTTTCCCGTCCCGGCCGCAGCAGTACCTGTCAGATGCAGGAGGGCCTCCCAAGTGTCGCGTCTGAGTCGAGATAGAGAGATTTACCACACTGAAGATGTGCTACCATCTACGTACAACGCGTTACCGGACGCCCCCTACATAGCGGCAGGGGCGAGTTATGTGCGCATGCGCACGAGGCGTCCGGCAATCCGGCCGACCTGCGTGAACGCTACAGTATAGCATGTATCTGCTATGGCAAATTTCTCTAATATTGTGCTACGAAAAAGTACAGACGTCTGCTCTGAGCGAGCTTTGCTGACGGGCGGAAGGCTCGAAAGCTACGTGCGAGGATATCAAATCAGTGTGCAAAGTTGACCGAACGCTCGCGGCTTGGAGCTGCATTACTCGTTATTCTCAAACCGGCAGCCTTTGGCTGAATGAGTGTCCAAAACATTACTTGCTTTATGAAACCTTAAGCACTGTAGGCACCATATGTAGATACCGTGTAGACACCCTACGCTATGTAATGTGCCACATGCTACTCCTGGTGATAATGATAAGGGATACGCGTGAGCGCGCTCTCTCTATAATTCTATACCTTTCAACGATACTTAAACACCGACTTCTTTTCACAGCTGCGTAGAGTGAACCAACGCGGAGTAGGAACGCTGTCCCAACGCTGTCCCCTCTTATTCGTGCGAAACATGCGCTGATATTTTTAAGGAACCTTCTCCTGAACAATCTAGTCTATAAACGATGATCTGCACAGCACTACCTAATTGTGGAGACCGCTGCTAATCTGACCCTGTACAACGCCTCTTGCTTCAACTGCAGCGGTGAAAATACGACGCTAGGAGGAGATGTAAGCACCCGCGGGCTGTTCACACGGTTTCCGGTCGAACTAAAAGCCTATTCGTACAAGCCGTGTATTCGCTACTTTCCAGGTGTATTTAGGCGAGTTTTTTTTTTTTTACCCGAATCGGACCCGACATTGCGGTTTGCATTCCCCGCCCCCTGAACGAGCTACTCACGTCATCCGTGACGCATTTATAAAAGCAGCGACGGGAGAGTCTTCGGTATACACCGTAAGAGGATAGAAGTCGTCCACGAAGAAACTACAGCGCAACAAAAGAGGAAAGACAAAGTGACCGAGTTTTTTCACGAACTATGCATCAAAAATTCACGCTACAGTCACGCCGCTCGTTTGGCTGTCTTGTCGTGACGGCTGAGCTAACGATATGGGCCGCTGATTGCAAACAATTCGCGATAAAGAGAACCTGACAAAAAAAATAGCGTTCCACCCATCATTATGCCGCGACAGTAGATCACGCTAGCACTCCTAGCGTCGCCACGGGCTTCCTGTGTTACTTCACTTTAAAAGCTATTGGGTGCCGAATAGCAAGGCCGGCGATAGATTATAGGTTTATAGCCTAACAGCTCCTAACACACTTTCTGTTAGACTGAAATTAATCTTAGTATCTTTATAAACCTTTTGGTTTGCGAAACCCTGGAAAGGACCGGTGAAAATGCGACGGTCTGAGCGACTCGCAAGGCTTACCTCTCATCACGTGATCGCGCAAGTCAGTGCCAACTCCACCTGCTTGGATACCCGCGTTCAGCTGGACACCCTACTCCAGCTGTAGTGTACAGTGTTGTGAGCGTGTGGCTTTCTATCTTTTTTATGGACTTAGCGTGCAACCCATATATATATATATATATATATATATATATATATATATATATATATATATATATATATATATATATATATATATATATATATATATATATATATATATATATACACACACACACACACAGCCGTCGCCGTAGCTCAGTTGGCAGAGCACCGGACGCGAGGTCGTGGTTGGGTTCGGTCCCACCGGCGGCATGGTTGTTTTTTCTGCTGCTTTATAAGTAATTTTCTTAAAGCGATAGATTAATCTAAGTATTATAATCTCACTGATAAGCACAGCACATTAAAAAAAATTTACATTGACTACCCGAACACATTAAAAAAAAAATTACATTGCCTACGCGCCTTGGTTTTGGTGTACCTCTTCCCCCTTTCATTTCTCCCTCTCCCCTCACCTCTTTCATTTCACTTCTCCATTCTGCCTGCAATGCTTTATTTCCGCTGCCCCAGCTCATGTGTTTCCGTAGCGATGGCAGATGCCAGGGCTAGCAAAAACCTCTTCCTTCATTTTTTATTATTTTAATAAAACCACTTGCCACTTACTACTACCACCGTCATTTACACATCCCTGTTTCTCGGAGGGCGATGCTTGCATCTCTCGTCCGCTGTTCGAAGTTAACGTTGTTCCGACTGTCGGAAGCCGTACGCAACGCCAGTTGCACGATTGCCTTCGGCGAGTGTCGCGCTCACAGCGCACGCTACGTGCAGCAAGAAGTGATAATCCGGTGGAAAGGATTGCTGCGCGAACCTATAAGCACCGATGAGTAGATACAGAAAGAAAAAAAAAACTTGCTTCGTTCGTGTGACATGACGTGTCTGTCTCAAGAAAGTTGGGAAACATGAAAGGTCAATGTAACTTCCACGATTAGCCTGCAGGACTCGCGGTACAACTACCTCGTTGTCCCATGTGGGCGCATTGGTGCAACAATAATACCCGTGTTACACGGGCGTTTTCAACGACAGTTCAGTTAACCGCCAGTTGAGGATTTCAACTGCCGTTGAACTCAACTGGAATCGCCAGCTGTTACACGAGCACTTCGCGTTCAGTTCAGTTAGCACTCTAACCACATGACCTCGCGTCTAGAGCGAAGTTTAAATAAGAAAAAAGCACTGTGTGCATTTTTTTTCTTGTTGTAAATGATCGTAGTGTATATATTGTTTACTATAGTGACAATTATTTTTGTGTAGTTTTTGTTTTGCGGTAGAAATTTGCGGGTTCGAAGCACACTGAGCCAAGACAATCCAGTAAGAGGGCAAGTTTTTCGGTCCCTAGGTCGCCATCTTGTCAGTTGGCCGTTCAACTGGGGTCCCCGATCTCAGTCGAACTCAACTGCCGTTGAGATTTCAACGGCAGTTAGCACTGCCGTGTAACACCGCTAACTGCCGTTCAGTTCAACTGAGAATCAACTGAACTGCCGTTGAAAACGCCCGTGTAACAGGGGTATTAGAGCACTCATCCTATGTGCAGCTGGTTTTTAACTGTCGCTGCGGGTCAACCGACGAGCTGTAAACTTCCTCTCACAGTACAGGTGCCGATGCATCGCGTACGATGGTCGTGAAGGAGGTCCTCTGGTCGGTGTCGGCGTAGAACTCGCCGACGTGCGGCTCCTCTTCGTTCGACTGTTTCGCGCCAGTTGTGGTTGCGAGGTACGCAGACAGGAGGCGCTAGCTGTCCATCGGGTTGCTTTTTCCTCCACATCCAGTAAGCTGACGGCGCTGGAACGTTCGCTCTCAGTGAACACATAGCCTTTGCAGAAAGTTGTCAACCTCCGGAATCATGAGGACTTGTGTTCTTGGGCAGTTGATTGTTGCCTTGGCTGCAAGTGCGACTCTTTCTTCAGGTAGGGCTGTTCTGCCTTATACGTTTCCTTAATATGCACGAAATTTCTGTGTTGTAGCGTCGCTTCCTAGCATTACAAAATCTTCATTCTTTGTACCCGCACGTGTTGTGATGTTACAGTAAGAGAGTCCATGACACATTAAGTCGCGCCTTAATATGCGAAACGTCCCTCATTCCTCGTAATCGTTCTCAGTTAGTGGATGTTCCCACATGCCGACTACCTTCCCTAACCGCGAGGCAGACAGCTTATTGCATGTGTTGCTGCTCTGAAGAAACGATTCGTTGAAGCTTTTAGAGAAAGGGCAGCAAGTAACACATAAAATCCAAATTTCTCAAAAACGTGAGCTGCACCCTTGACTGTGTTTCTTTTCGTAAAGCTAAGTTTGAGGAGCCGACTGACATTGAAAATTAGAGTCGAATGCACGGTTCTGCAGCCCCTTGTGGCTGTATGAGAGTATTCCTGAATATGCACAAACAAGCAATATCGTGATCTGTCACCTTCCAGACCTCCCCAAGATACTGCAATTCAAATTTCCCGCCAGCCTATCCCCTGGGGATACCGCCCACGTGGGCTGCATTATAGCAAAGGGAAGCGTGGGTCCCTTCGAACTGTTCTGGAAGAAGGACGGCCGTCCCGTGGCACACGAATCGCCCAGGCTTTCTGTGACGTCACACAAGGGTGGCCCACTCTCCACGCTCACCATCGTGGACGTGTCGGCGGCGGACAGTGGGAACTACACCTGCGTTGCCCATAACGCGGCCGGCAGCGACAGTTTCTCCGCGTTCCTTGCGGTCACAGGTAGGAATGGAGACTGGTTAGCGCTTTTCGGTCGTTCCGTTTCGGGACAGGACATGACAGCAGCCCCGCTGAAGTAATTCCTTCAGGATGTTCGTACAGCCAACAGCGGTCACCAATCCAACGACCTCCTATCCTTCCACCCCACCCTCTTGTTTTGCATCATCGTGCATTGTAGAATCGTTTGTTTAAACTGGCGCGGCGCGGTAAACGCAATACCTGCAAGCAGTGCTTTCGGCATGACGGATTGATGAATTTTTGATGCGTTTGCATATAAGGGTCTGCTCGTTAAACAGATCTTTGTACTTACAGCCACGGTGCAGAACTGTGGTCGGCCACTATGAAAGGCCTTCAACGTTACGTCGATCATGCTCTTGTCACGCTTATTACGCGCCGTAATTATATTCATACGACGACTTTTGCGATGCCGAATTTAAAGTCCCTTGTGATTTCGAGCGCCTTTCCTAACTGAAGCCACTGACGACCTTGCAAGGTCCGTTTGGGAGCTAGTTACTCCGACTCCGACCAACGCACCTTCTTTGCGCACAGCGTAAACTTTCCCGACTAGCGATTGGCCGGTCCATTTTGTGAAAAGACATATGCGGTTGCTGCTTCTTCCAGCCAGTTCTCCAAAATCGCATTGTCCCAAACTAAACAGGGGACAGCACTGTGTGCAGCTCAAGTTTTATTGAAGCTGTTTTATATCCGTATCAAGAGCTGGTCTCTATATATTTACCGATCGCTGCACTGCAAACGCTATACTTGATTCGAATATATTTGATCGCAGCAATAGCAACGACGTTTGCAACTACATTCAGTCGAACCGGTCCTTCTTTGTCACTGCTTTAGAACTTCAAAGGTGCGTTGCAGGAAAGGGCCGCCCCTGAAGGCTTTGCCAGTTTCATACTCTCAGATATGAACGTGGAAGCGGCTGAATGCATGGTTGTTTATATACTACATAAGTGAAATACAATGGGCGAGAGGTGGACGTATTAAATATATTCAGTGCAAAGAGTGCTAGGTATACTGTATCGCAACACATCTGACACTTTAAGGTTTGCGTTGAAAGACATCATTGGAAAGCATATATTTCCAGTACCGGATAATAAATGTTAAGGAACATAAGAAACTGTGAGAACTTTAACGAGACTTCCACGAGCTGGAAGAAAAATCTTTTCTCACATCCAAATTCGTTCTCATTAACAAACTGACTCAAAATTATTTGTTTCGGTCGATCCTAAACTTTCGTAGTTTCGGATTATTTAGTGTCGCACATTTTTGGCAGAAGCTACCGGATAGGAAAACCAGCAGCGAATACGGAGGGGGTCGGTGAAAAAATTGTGAATTGGTTTTTCGAGGAAAGGAAATGGCTCAGTAATTGTCTCACATCTCGGCGGACACCTGAACCGCGCCTTAAGGGGAAGGAATAATGGAGGGCGTGAAAGAAGAAAGGAAGAAAGAGGTGCCGTAGTGGAGGTCTCCGGAATAATTTCGACCACCTGAAGATCTTTAACGCGCACTGACATCGCACAGCGCCTTCCGCGTTTCGCCTCCATCGAAATGCGAGCCCACAAACACGATCCCCGTCAGCGCCACCAGATGCCGTTAGTCGTCCGCCTTTCTAGACAGCGCCGAAGATCCTCCTCCGCGGGTGGCTGCGCACCGCTTCTGGCAGCCACTCCAGTGTTGCGTTCTCGAACATCTGCTGCTGCTCGTGAGTTCCGTCCTGCAGCTAAGCAAAATGTCGCTCCGCGCAAGTGTAAACGCCGCTATCTTTATGCTAATCACATCGTTTTCTGGCGCACTTCAAATGCAAGGTGAGCACTGCGAACTCATTTTTGTTACTCCTGACTTCTTGAGAAATTTGTTCCGCAATTAGTCTGTTTGATAATGCGCCTTCTAGCGTGAAATTGACTTCTTGTGTTCCATTTATCCTACTTTGACGGTATTCATTATTTCGTTAGTCCTGAGTTTATTTTGTTCAGTTTGTGTTCCGAAACTTTAGTGATCACCTTTGCCGAGGTAGTTTTGGAAAGGCCACATTCCCTCCCTCACCCTTGTATACAGCCAACGGAAGACCCTGAAAATCGTGACAAATTGGGAATTATGCGATTATGAGGCGCATTTAAGAAATATTATAACCGCGGCATGCTACCAGCGGATGCAATTCATTCAGCCGAAGTAACTGGAGCCACCATATTCCAGGAGCCCCGAGGCTACAGAGCTCCGGATTTCCGACCGAACTCTCGCTGGGTGAAGAAACTGTAGCGACGTGTTTCGTGAAAAAGGGGTCGGTGGGACCGTATTCCTTATCGTGGCACAAAGGAGGGAAGCCTGTACGGAATTCCGACCACATTTCGGTCGCTACCAGGGCAACCAGCACTGCACTGAGCATCGACGGCGTCCGAGTAGAGGACATCGGCAACTACACTTGCTCAGCTACGAACGCTGCTGGCGTGGACAAGCTGGAGTTGCCGCTACTGATTTCAGGTGAAGCCGCGTTAAAATTACAGGTCGTCGATGTTCCAAACGTGGGGGTAGAAGGATTGCTCTAAAGCCTTGTACTTTTACGGATACGCCAACCTATATTGCCCGCCCTGTGTTTCTCTATTCCTTCCCTTGTTCAGTGCGCTGATTTTGCGCTATTTTCTCGAGACTGCATTTCTTCGGTTTCAAGAAATGTGAAAAATGTGGTGGAAAGGTTGCATCATTCCTAAGAACTGCTGAGAATTCTCTACCTGTTGCGCTTGTGTATGTTTGCAGAGCTTTCGAACCCACTGAATCCCGAACCCACTGAACCCATTGCAACACGACCCCCACCCCGGCATGCGATGATTTTCGCGCATTTGTGTTAGTCGGCGCTCGCTACCGATCAGATTTGAAACGAAGTATATCAGTACCTTCTCACACAGGAACTGACGCTTCGAACCTACACTTAAAAGGAACTTACAAAGCAAAAAAACCAATGCGATGATGTCCTTTTCGATGCGGTGAACTCGTATGACGTACCATGATTTCTTCCATCTAGGAGAGTGAAAGACACTGGAGTTTCCTTACACTGCGAAGGGTGCGTGGCGAATATTCGGTGCCCGATCGATAGCGTAATATAACGCAGCCAATCATTCGCGCGTTTGACATCATTTGCAGTCTTCCTTAAGCTTCTTATTTTTGTTCCCGGCTTGAGCCTGCGCTTTGACCGCATTGTGTATAGAATGAACTTAAATGACTAGTACACGCTTAGTAGTGGTAGTCACATTCGCTTCGTGTAAAATAACTTCCATCCGATGGACTTGCAGTTCACAGTTAAACGGCCAAGTGATATACCTCTCGCGATTTTTTTTTTTTTGCGTGGTACTTTGGACATCGTTGCCAGAGTCAGCGTTAGACTTGGATAATTTTGTTTTGCGACGTACGACAAGATAGACGCCTCAACTACCCATTGATGCGTGAAAGATATAAACTGCATAGAAGACATAATGATCGCGCAAAGCTTTGCGCGTTTTCTAACATGATATCCTCAATCTCATTCGGTCACTGTTCTCTTTGACTGCTTCCTTAAGGGTGCGTGCGACGCCGTGTTGTCTAAACCGTAGCAGTGTCAGCGTCTTTCGTGGCTTTGTTAATCCCGCCCTGACCCGTCGAAACCGATGTCGTCGAGTGACTTTCACGCTGGCCACGAGATGGCGATAGTTGTCCGCCGAACCGAGCACGACTTTCTCTGGGCCGCCTCGATATTGGCCATCTGCGGCGCACCCGTCATTTTTGAGCTGCGGACCAGAAGCCGCGCGCTCTACTGCACCATGGCTTGTGACACCACCAGCCACAACTGGCTTCTAGTTATATTTCTCGTTTCCATTACGCATACCACTCTCGCAGTAAACGGTAAGCTTCTATAACTTCGGCTGTTCCGCTGGTGAGTACTCTTAAGCAGGAGATTCAAGATTTCTTCGCTCGTGGCATGGTTCCAGCACCGCCCACCATCCGGAGCTTCTCCTTTCCGCCGGAAATTGCGTTGAGTGAAGAGGTGATCGTCGTGTGCGCCATCAAGAAGGGCTCGTCCACTGGAGAGTCCTACTCCATCTCCTGGAGGAAAGACGGTCGACCGGTCCTGCAAAGCGAGCGCGTCTCAACGTCGGCGCACTCCAAGGGCAGCTCGACTCTCGTGATCGCCAGTCTTCGGCCGGAAGACGTCGGCAACTACACCTGCGTGGCGAGGAACTCCGTCGGCTCCGACACCTTCACGGCTCCGCTCGTCGTAAACGGTAACGCCTGGCTGTGATAACTCTCCGTGCTTGCGGAGGCACCGCGGCGAAGCGCATTCCTTAAGTCGCCGCATCAATTACCGATACGAACCGGCAACACATTTTATTCGGACGATGAGCGGGAACGTTCGCCATTTGTCGTGCATGGCTGATCGCGGATCGAATTAATGTCGTCGTGTTTCTTCGCATCGGCATTTGCACGCATGGTCCAGTAAACTAGCTGAGGGAACGTTGCATCTGTGACGTCGTGTCTATTCCGCAGCGGATACCACGTCGAATGAAAATTGATGGCATGACGGCCAAAGCACATATCGAAGCTTGGGACGCTTTGTGATGAGCTCGCGCCATTCACTTCGGCAAACGTGATTTTCCTAGCATAGGGTCTCAATACTTTCGACTGATCATACACCATACTAACTCACCGAAACGTCCGCTAATAAGGTTCCTAATTGGCTAAGGAAAATGCAGCTTTCACTCCATTGCTAACAAATTACTAGACGGCCAGAGATAAGCCCTTTGTAAATGCTCGCCGTTGTTTAGCTCAAATGGCACAATGTGCCGTAACCAAAGAATGACAAGAAAGAAAAAAAACTGTGACCTTCGTCATAGTCACTGCGAGGCCACACATGTAAAAGTTCGGATGAGGCAGTCTTGCCAACTTATAACATTAACGCAGTCCGTTAGCGGCGTGTGCTCCGTTAGCATCCCTACTGTGACGGACACACAGTGGTGTAACGAGAAATCCGCGGTTACATTTCCGCCGCAACCTTGCCGTAGGTGAACTTCGTCTTTCGCGCCGCATGTGATTTATCCGGTCGCCGACGGGTGGCGCTACTTGTCCACGGCCTGCCCCGTTGTCGAGCGCTCGGATATTAAATCGCCGCGCTTGAAGTCAGCCTCAATTGCTTTATAGGCTTCGAGTGGTGCATGCGCTTCGTTTTGAGAGCCTACGAACATGTTCGGCCTCGCAGTACTGATATGCTGCACTGTCGAAATATTTATCACCGCATCGACAGAGGGTTACGTCCACACTTCAGGTATGGCTTTCTTTCCGAACATTATTTTCGTGGAGACGTTACAGAAATATCTAGGCTGCATGGCCCCCTCTAGGATAAGTGTGGCTCTCGGCACATAAGGTGTACAACAGCACCACCGGAAAAGTAAACCGCATGAAAGCACGGACCGACTATAGCCCTCTTATTAGCTCACCACTGGAGGCTTGCATGCAAGCTATGTTGTTCTCTATTGAATATGCTGAAAGAAAATTTCAACGCTTATAAATAGTCCTGCTGAAAGCAACTTGACCATGAAATAAGGGGCACCACTTAGCTGTTGAGATGACGCCCCCCTAGATCTTCTAAACAATGGAACTTAACTATGTTGCCTACTCTGATGGCAAAATATGTTGCCGTAACACTAAAGGTGAGAATCACGTTGTCTCACGCAGCTTACTCTGGCACCACGAATAACGGCAAGCATTTCCCCTTCCAGAACCTCCAAAAATAAGCGAATTCAAATTTCCCGCCAACCCGTCGCCGGGCGATACGGTGGCGGTCACCTGCGTCGCAAAGAAAGGCAGCGCAGGACTTATCGACCTCGCATGGCTCAGAGACGACCTGCCCTTAAAACCGACGGAGAGTCTAAGGGTGGCCTCAACAAAAGGAGACCCCGTGTCGACGCTCACCATTATGGACGTATCCGCGAGGGACAGCGGGAACTACACCTGCGTAGCCCGGAACACGGCTGGAAGCGATCGCTTCACTGCTCACCTGGCAGTGACAGGTAGGAGCCTTACGGAGGGACACCGCGGGGTCCTTGAAATTCCCCTTTTGCGGTGGTATACGGAGAGGTGGAGGTTGGTGGGCAACACGTCCATCACGCCGGTAAGGATATGTAAGAAACGAAAAAGTGCATAAATACTATCGAGCAATGCCCACGAAATATAGAGCACCTGCGCGCTGAAGGAAACGAAGCCAATCCCCTACAAAACGTAACGTCGTCGAGGCTTAACTTCGTGAGGGATTTCTGAGGTGTAAGCGTTCGCACGTACACGATGCCCAGAATGCTCCTCGGCAACAAGCGCTCTCTAACGTGGTCAGCAGCGCGATCGAACGACTTTGCTTTCTCTTCGCATAATTTCCGAGCTGCACTTCCGGTCTGTATAGTGCGGGAACTTCGATAAATAAAGACGAAGCCAGGAGTACGTTGTAGTGCACGATGCCGTAAGGACGTGAATGACCATCAACACAAGGGGATAAGAATCCCCGACAAGTGGATCGCTATCCCGGCCTTAAACTGGGCGACAGGTTCCGACAGCGTTGAACGCTTGTCGCGTCCGCCATTTCCGTACGTGATCCAAGATTCAACCTTAGATTTCTCGATCTACTTTACATGTCCTCTTCGTTTTTTACCATTACGGAGCAACCAACCAACCGGAACTTTCTTCGGTTAACCACACCGCCTTTCCTTTCCTCTGCATTTTTCTCTCAACGCTTACGGCGGAGTTCGTTTTACATACTGCTGTACCAGAAAGGTTATAGCCATGAATAATAATAATAATAATTGGTTTATGGGGAAAGGAAATGGCGTAGTATTTGTCTCATATATCGGCGGACACCTGAACCGCGCCGTAAAAGAAGGGATAGAGGGAGTGAAAGAAGAGAGAGAGAGGTGCCGTAGTGGAGGGCTCCGGAATAAATTCGACCCCAGGGGATCTTTAACGTGCACTGACAGCGCACAGCACACGGGCGCCTTAGCGTTTTGCCTCCATAAAAAGGCAGCCGCCGCAGTCGGTTTCGAACCCGGGAACTCCGGACCAGTAGCCGAGCGCCCTAACCATTGAGCATAAACGATTTTCGGTGGAGCGATTGCCATCCGCTTTAACGCAAGACTAACCTCGCCTGCAGCCCACAACATCAACCTTGTAAATGATTTAACGGACACGCTGAGAGCAGTCTCAGATATGAAACATGCCCTTCCGGTGTAGCAGTAAGAGGCATATTTTTTCTCATTTATGTACGCGCCTGTTTTTATGAACAAGTGCATTCCATAAAAAAAAAAACGATATATCAGCGCCTACATGGTCAGTAAGCTGCAGGTTCATATTCTTAGCCAAGAGTCGAATTATTGAATCTAAATGCGGTGTCTTCTCCAGCTTTTTTATGCGCGCATTGTACAGTGCTATCACCAACACTGACAACTATTAATTATTTATTACATCGTCCTGTAACCCACAGCATGCTGTTGTGTTGCCGTTTAAGAAGAACAGTGCGGCAAAAATTCAGCAAACGAGTTGCCTTGCCACAGCAGTGGTCGCGATCTTCAAATTCCGATGTAGTGTTCACGCGTCTCATCAGGTGTCGCTAGTTGTCCGGCCTCCAGCTCGTATTTCAGCGCTGGCGCGCTTGGGGTTGCTGGCGCGTTTGCCAGCCAGTTGGGTCTTTGATTCGCCGGAGAGCAGGATCAGCCGACTTCGAATCCCATAGCGGCGATTGTTTGGACGTCTCGGCCAGGATCATGCTCACGATTCGGCTTGCACTAGCGCTCCTTCTATCGCACCAGTCTTTGGCGAAAGAAGATGGTAAGCGTGATCAAGTATCGTTTCTTCACCGATCGCTTGCCATATGTTCGAGTGCGCTCACAGCGTTTTCTTGAACCTGTCTACTGCAGCGTTGCCGAAGCTCAGAAAGTTTTCATTTTCGCCGGAAGTCACCTTGGGTGAGCAGATACTGGTGAGCTGCGTGGTCAGGATGGGCGCCACAGAGACGCTCGACATGGCTTGGCGTAAGGACGGCAAAGAAGTCGAGAAAAGTGACCGTGTAGGTGTGTCCGCACAGTTCAGGGGTAGCGCGACGCTCCGAATTGCAAACCTGCGCCCTGACGACGTCGGAAACTACACCTGCGTAGCCAGGAACGCCTTCGGTAGCGACAGCTTCACGGCGCCTCTCGTCGTTCAAGGTACCCCGGTTTCTTTGTGACGTGAAAATGACGTGACATGAAGCATCACGTGTGACGTGAAGCGAAATTGTTATTCGGTGGAATGGAAAATGCAGGTTCGTCGCGATTTGTTCTAGGATCAAGTGGCAAAAACCGCTAGAGTAAGAGTGCATAAAGTCGCTTACCCATGACAAGCGCTTAAAGCCTGGCCCACATGGAGCGTTTTTTTTTTTCATTCGAAAACGCGCCGGCTACCTTGCACCGTCACGGGCGCTTCGTGAGACCCAGGTTTCACAGCGCAAAACGTCAGGGACGCCATGAAGAACAGAGATACCAGCGCTGCATGTCTCCGCTGTGTCGTCCCTTGCATTTTGCGCTATAGAACATTCGTCACACAAAAATTAGTCTTTTAGAAGTCCGCCTGGACTTTAGTCTAACCTCTCCTGCAGCTGGAACCGCTATGAAGCCGTAAGCAAGTAATCCCGAGCAAGGCGCTTATGTGCGCCTAATCAGGGAGTCACTGCCCAATACTTTTGTTCTGCCGACGTGGCGTTGGAGGTGGCGCGGTTGGTCAGCGCCTTCAGGCTCCTCTTATAGTTGCACATCGCAGCAGCGAGTCATGTTGCTGAGGGTGGTATCCGTGTTGGGAAGGTGGATACGTTTTCCACTGCTTTCAAGCGAACCTACTAAGGCTTCAAGAAAATCTAGCGCAGACAAACACGGACGAACAGACGCGAACGACGAGATGGGCTGTGGCGCCAATCGACGTTTATTTTTCAGTTCCTGTGGTCTTTTTTCTTCTCCGATGTGGCTAACTGTAACCAAGGGCCACACTGAGGTTTTTTCCTTTGTTCAGTGGACCGGACACCAAAGTAGCGCCGACAAAGAGAGGCAGAGGAGATAGAAGGATGGTGCCGCAATTCTTGTCCATGTCATTACGAGTGTCGAGGTAGAGGCGTTGGCGCTCTTGGGTTTTCGCACCCGCGAGACGTAACGCGTGGTTTCCAGGTGCCTACAACACGTCTGCAATGTGTGGAGCAGCGATCGTTCTCTACCTCTTTTGTTACTGAGATTTTGACACTTGAAATTATTCACACCCTACGACCCACTGAGAGGGTGTTTGCCGCCAATTTTATCAAGGAACAAGAGCTAAGAGAAAACGTTTACAACCAAAAACTTTTTATTTGCATTATTGACAAACGCTAATATGTGGGGCCCAGTTGTACTGCAGCTGTCGTATGCTGCGCGCTTGACTTCGTTGCTTGAAAACTGAGGTGCACACTAGACAGTTTTAGCTGTGCGTACGCAAAGAGTTAGCGTACGCGAGGAGTTTGCGGGGACGGTAGTGCGCATGCGCAGAACGCAAGCGCAAGCCTTGCGTCTTGCGTACGGTAGCCTTGCGTACGGTAGCCAGCGGAGTTTGCGTTGCGGCGCTTGCGTGGCTTGCGTACGCTAACTTTGACAAGATGGCGGCGCCCTGCTCGCCCGCTTCAGAATAAATACATGTCGCCGCTGGATTCTTCGACGCAATATCTCGCTCAAATGGTAGCGGTTCGCTTTTATTTTGCCTAATCTTGCCCACACGTAGCGGTATAAGCGATAACTAGCCCCTGTTTTTCAGATAATTTGGCGATCTTCAAGCTCCTAGGCCTAACTATATTCAGTGTGTTTTCCTCGTAGCAACGACACCTGGCGAAGCAGTTTTCTAACTTTTAGCCAGATCTTGCATTTTCTTCGGTTTGCATAGTTTTTCTTCTTGGAACAAAAAAGGCTCCCAATGCACTCACACTAGTTATCAGTAATCACGGATGAAATTTTCTTCAACCGAGCGTTGATGTGGTTTGACTTCTTGTCACTAGATGGCGCCACGTGCGCCTGAGGGACGCTACGGCACGGTCAGCTAAATCTATACTTCGGAGCGGACAGCGTAACGCACGCAGCGCCGTAGCTCTTTGCGTACGCAAGCACTTGCGTACGCACAGCTAAAACTGTCTACTATTTCATTCGGTAGGCGGTGTAGTGTGTCGATAATATCTCATTTGTACTGTTATACACTTTGGCTCTATTTACATTATGACAGCATTATTTTTTTGCTTTATACAGAGCATCGGAGAGCTGAATAAGTGCCGCGACTTTGATTTTTATATATTTCACGCACACCTAACTCTTCGCGGACGCGCACTCCGCCCGACTCGGAGGTGTCTTCTAAAGGTGCCGGGAGTTTCGTCCTCAAATCGCTTTGGACTGCCAGATTACTGTCGCATGCGTTTTCAGAAAGGCCATGGTATAGTACTGCATCGTGCTTTGCACCGCACAGACGGCAGAGTACCGGAAGGAAGACTCGGGAGAGTAGTAGTCCGTACACAGCAAGAGCAGCGCTACGCTTCGAATCGCAGGCTTACTGTTAGAAGAACTGAGAAACTACACCTGCACCTCAGGCAGCAGCTTCGGCAGCGACAGCTTCACGGCGCAGCTCGTCGACCATTTGTAGCCGGACTCTGTGCGACAGTAAAATGGCGCCACTCTCGCATCCAGCTCACCGGGGTCTAAATTAAAGGGGAAAGTCACGCTGTGCAGTACTGGCGTGCCTTGTTCCTCGCGTCAGATCGAAAATTTCGACGACGAGAACTTTATTATGCGCAATTTCACCCCCAACGAAACTGTGACAAGTTTGACAGCTTTAAATTCACAATAGTACAGACGATAGCCTTACATATTGCTTATTCTAGTTCAAGCGCTGCCACGAAATGAAGAATGCCGCGATGGATCGGCCTGGCTGACTTTGGCGACTTTCGTGTTTAGCGCCACTCGTGATTCATTCGGTCGCCGATAGATGGCGGTGCTTGTCCACGGGGCGCCCGACTTTCGAACAGCAGCCGGCGATCGCCAGCTTTCCGTTCTTTCTGGTGCTCAGTTGGACGAAGGTTCCGCCGTGCGCTGTCGACCTTTGGCAGCAACTGGCCACCATGGCCACCAGCAAAATATACGTGTGTCTCATTGTCCACATCTTCGTGCTCGCGTCAACGTGCGGCTCCACTCGTACCTCAGGTATGGGGCGCCATTCCTTTGCCTTAGCCAACTGGTAGATTTTGTATAGTGAGGTTTTGAAGAGCTGTAAGATTGCGAGTCGTGCAATTAAATGAGTGACGACATAAATTCAAAAGTCCGCAAGTTCTCACAACTACATTTGTTTTCGGGGTGTGCAACGCATGGGAATAGTTGATGCGAGTGCAAAACGGGCATGGTGTATAACCGAAGTCCAGTGCCTGTAGCAATTAAGACAAAGTAGTCAGTTCTGGTAGCAACAATAGGTGCACCGAAGTGGCGAGCCACTAATACGCTTAACAGGGCTACATTTTCACTCATCGATTCCTTGGAGCCGAAAAAAATGACAGGCACTTGTCTTTCCAGACGGTTTAACGATAAAGGAGTTTAAATTTCCCGCCAACCTCTCGCCCGGCGATACGGTCGCTGTCAACTGTGTGATCAAAAAGGGCAGTGCGGGCCCGTTCGAACTATCCTGGCTGAAAGACGGCCGGCCCATTGAGCCAAAGGAAGGCCTCACTGTGACGTCACCCAAGGGGGGCCCCGTGTCGACGCTCACCATCGTGGACGTTTCCGCGGAAGACAGCGGGAACTACACCTGCGTCGCCGGGAATGCCGATGGAAGTGATCGGTTCTCGTCGTTTCTTGCGGTCACAGGTATGTCTGCCCCCGGTGAAACGACTCCCTTGTCTTGAATTCTTTCAACGTACTGTTAGAACCGAAGATATTAATTGATATTGATAATCGTCCCGCGGTGGAGCGAGTTTTAACAGCAGTATTCGGAGGCATCGTCTCCTGTGGACTTCTGCCCTGTGATAATTCGCAGAATTCAATTGTACAGATCACTGGATTGACAGGACAAGGTATAGTAGAATTATTCGACCTGCGAACACGTTCGCGGAATGCACAACGCCGCGCTAGAGGCTTTCGATACATCCCAGTGCATGTTAATTGCTGCGAAATAAATAAGGACTGCAATGCGCGAGAAAGTGATTCTACCAAGACTATTTCCTCAAAGCATACGCGCCCTTTCGTAATATAACGTTACCGCCACCACGCATCCCGCAGTGGCACAGTGCACGAAACAACGAGCTCTTTCTAGCCTCTTCCAGACACTTAAGCGCACGGAAAATTTCCGAGCTACGCTTGCGACGAGTGACACGACATCTCGCTACTCAATTTTCCACGACACACGACGTTAAAATGTGGCTGTGTTACGGACCTCGTACAAGAAAAACCGGTACATAAGAAACAAGAAGACAAACAAAAAGGAAGGACGGTGATATCCGACAAAGTAGATGCACAAAAGGGCCTGTATAGCGCTCTCCACTGAGCAATCAAAGCTTTGCTGCTTTTGTGGTATAGGAGCAGAGACGACGGTAGCCTTGTCGTATAACACAGCGTATACATCTCAATTTCATGGTCTGTCTTTTAAAGCTGCTAAGTGATTTGAGTGTATATATTGCGCACAAAAAAAAAAGATTCTGTATTAGCGGACAGCTGCATAAAGTGTGGCTTGTGTTGCACATTTCTGTAGTATCGATATGTCATGGTCTGCTGGTTGAAAATTGTTTTTTTGGGGAAGGAAATGGCGCAGTATCTGTCTCGCATCTCGGCGGACACCTGAAGCGCGCCGTAAGGGAAGGGATAAAGGAGGGAGTGAAAGAAAAAACAGGCGGCTGCAGTGGAAGGCTCAGGAATAATTTCGATCACCTGGGGATCTTTAACCTGCACTGACATTGCACAGCACACGTGCTCGTTAATAACGATTTTCAGGGTCAACATTATTTGAACTCTCGTGCCATATATGCTCAAATGAATGCCGAAATCCGGCCCCTTGGCAAGCTCCGAGAGCCGCGAAAAATACGTGTGCTCTTCTAGACAGGCGCTTACTTCGAGAGCGCGGTCTGCTCATGCGGAAAGCTGGGGGGCTGATTGAATTCCGCGCGATTCGTTTCGCTACGCTGTAGTTCCGCAGAAGGCCACGCTACGGCGTTATCTGTCTGACAGCGCGCTATTAACATCGAAGCTCTCCTCCTCTCTTCACTGTTCACTTGTCAGATTCAAAGGGCCGCCTAACAGGCGTCCATCTGTGACGTTTCCAGTTTCAACCACATCGTGTCGTACCCATTTCAAACCATGGGGCCGCTTTCAAAGAATGCATCCGTGTGCGTGGTATTCGCGTTGAAGTTGGGCACTTTGATGACCCAGTTGCTGATCACTTCATCTTTGGCGGCGGCATCCGGAGGTACGTGGGTTTCAGCGCTACCTTTATACTCCTCTACCGCACTCTTCAACCCTACCGCGCCACCCGCAGCATCCGCGGCAATGGTTCGTCCGCCGAAGCCCAAGAGTCTCGGTTTCCCGCCAAACCTGGCACTGGGCGATGATGCCATCGCAAGCTGCTTCGTCCCGAGAGCCAGCTGGATTGGCGAGGGTCTTCAAATGACGTGGACGAGAGGGGATGGCCAGGACCTCTCCGCTAATCGCCGAGTGTCCCTCATGAGGGCCTCCGAGAGCAGCGTCACTTTGGGCATAAGAGACATTCGACCAGCGGATGTCGGCAACTACACCTGCGTTGCATCTTACGCTGCAACTTCGGAGAGCGTCACAGTACCTCTGGTCATGTCCGGTGAGGCGTTCAAGTTGTGTTTTGACGTTCGTCTCTATAATCACAGGGAGAATATGGAGAAGTAGACTGGAATATAGATGAGGTGCTGTAAGCTATAGTCGGACACAACTTAAGTCTGCAGTGAAGCTCCGCCCACATTCAGGACCGGTGCACAGAATTCCTCCACGACAAAAAAAGTAGTCCGTTGTTAAATCTTTTCTTGTTACCTAAACAAAAAGCAAATAACAAGAAAAAAATTATAAGTTCTAAAATTTTGATAGCTGGCTCGTTTAGTAAAGTCAAACATTAAAGAGCTGATTTCGTTTACTGTTGTGATTGGCTAGCGGAGTAATACAAGACGCCGCGGACCGTGGCACAGTGTTGACAACTGATGTTTTTTTTTTTTAGCTGTATCCTACTATAGGGACCTTGTGCATAACGTATTTGTCTCGTAGATGCAAAGCTTGTTTAATGTTCTTGAGTAAAATTAGCTGGACTGCTAAAGCTGTGGAGAGAGAGAATAAGCAGAAGGCGCGAAGAGATTGCCAGTTATGACTTTGGCAACTCTGATGGCAAAGGGGCTCGCTCACCACGGCACAAATTCGCGACTGAATAGTGCCATTGTGTGCGAAAATTTTGCGTTTCCAAATATGCACATCCATCTGATTTTGTTTTTGATGAACACGCTCGGTTCGCGCGGAAACATGTGACGGTGCCCTCTGCACAGTTGCTCACTGCGGAGCCCGCGCACATATACTCACACAGCCGCGGACGTGGTATTAGCATGCTTGTTTTCTGTTCTGTACACATTTTTACCTCACGCAACATCTAGATGACTCATATCTATTGAAATCTGGCGAAGGCACGCCACGTTTCAAACTTTTCTTTCAGAGAACCCGCGCTGAGTAACAAGTGTCCCCTAGCGATGTAGTAGCGCAACGGCCTCCTTTTCATAACTTACGTGTAAAGCAAATAGTTGTAAAAAAAGAAAAAAGGACTTGCAGTACATGACTATGTGAACACAGAACTGTTGCAAGCGCCTGTCGGCCAGTATATGAAGCGTGTATATGACGGCGAGCGCTGTGAAAGAGTTTGCAACAGGAAACAAAAGTGTTCTAACCTCGGTCAGAATATCTACAGAAACGCTTTTAGTTAGCGCGGCTACTGAGGCGTGCTGCGTGACACTGAACATGCGAAATAAATGCGGGAATTTCGAATGTTCTGCAGACCCCCGCTTATTTTTTACGGCCGTCGGAACTAATTGCGTCAGCGTAGGATCTGTTTTTAGGTAGCGAGTAGGAAGAGGACGCCATCACAATCAACGCGTTCACGTAGCATTTCAACGCACTCTATTTTTCTAACAATTACAAGCAAACAAATCCTCCTTAAGCTACGCGATGTCCGCTAATGGCGGCCCACAGATGGCGTTAGCTGATAATGTCCTAGAAAGCTGGGCATATACTACTGTGCGAACAAGGGAATGATCTATAAATAATAATAATAATAAAAAGATAATAGTGACAGCGAGTGTCTTGCTAAGCACTCCTACATGGTTAGAACTGACACATCCGCGACTTTTCAGGGCTATCCGCTATCAG
Source organism: Amblyomma americanum (assembly GCF_052857255.1). Classification (NCBI taxonomy): domain Eukaryota; kingdom Metazoa; phylum Arthropoda; class Arachnida; order Ixodida; family Ixodidae; genus Amblyomma; species Amblyomma americanum. The sequence goes on from NC_135506.1 coordinate 52,651,167, forward strand.
TGCAAATAGCTGGAGTGACATTCTCCACAGTTTACAAGTGTTGGTGTATGTCTTCAAATGAGAAACTCTGAACTGCGACCGTTGCTCCATCTGAAGTTCACTCCCTCACTGATTATTCTTCCTACCACGTTTGACTGTCAAGTACAGCGGTTCGACATACGGGACAACACATTCAGGCTCGATGGAGAGAGCAATATTGTGTTCACCCCGGCTATTTCCTTTTTGATGTCGTCCCTTCTTTTTGTACTCCCGAACCAGATGAGAATGGGCGTCCAACATTCATTCACGAACAAAACTAAATTTGTCATTGCTTTCAACCATTTTTATTGGCGAAACGTTTCACTATGCAACCTACAATGTCTCTGTCCGTCGTCGCGTCGTCTAACAAGAGAAGTTACCCTCCAAACTATTGATAAAGGTTAATAGAGGACGCCACCATGGCTCTGCTTCCGAATCGCCTCTCCAGGTGGCGCTAGTTGTCCGGCTCTCGGCTGATTTTCCTCGCGGCCCGGCCAAGGGTGTGACATTCCCGTAGAGCCAATGGGGACGATTTTGAAATGCGACGGTGGCGGTGCCTGGGAGTTGGCGGTAAAAACATAAATTGCTCAAAACTTTGCTCGCTATGCTTGCGCCGGTCGCTGTCGTCTGCTGCCACTGCGCTGCAGCGTTGCCCGCGGCGGCACTGGCGGCGCAGACGCGTTGTGTCATTGACTCCAGCCGCGTTTGCTGCCAGATACCAGGATCGCTGCAATCGTTCCGACCGTGGCGACACTTATGGCGCGGACGCGCAACTTGCAACATGCCACAGCACTGGCCCGGCTTTTGCACCCGGAGGAGGCTCTGCAAATCGAGAGCAGAACGATGGGGGTTGCGATGCGTACTGGAGGGAGATCCCGCGCCCGTATGAACGTGCTCTCTGCGGTTAGGAATCTCGCCTGGCTGTTACCTTTGGCGCTCCTTTTACCTGAGGAATCTACAGCGAGAGACGATGGTAAGCCGACATCTTTTTTTTCTTTTTTCCTTTCCCGGCTCACTTACCACCGATAAGCGAAGTTCGATGCCAGCGTCAGTTTCTTATAACCGTTCTCCCGCAGCGCTACCGAAACTCAGGGAGTTTTCATTTCCGCCGGAAGTCACCCTGGGCGAGCAGATATTGGCCAGCTGCGTGCTCAGAAATACCGCGACGGGCCCGCATCGTATGGCGTGGCTCAAAGACGGCATGGAAATCGTCAACAGCGACCGTGTCTCCGTGTCCACGCAGTTCAAAGGTACCGCAGCGCTGCTGATTGCACGCCTGCGTCCCGAAGACGTCGGAAACTACACCTGCGTGGCGAGCAACTCCTTTGGCACAGACAGCTTCACGGCGCCGCTGGTCGTGCGAGGTAACTTCTGTCCGCCTGGAACTACCGCATATTCTATGCGTATTTCTAAAATGGCAAGTGCTTCAAATTCGGAAGAAAAGAAAAACAACTGCACAAAAAGCTTAAGAGTATATAATGTGATTTTTAGATATAGTTTATAATTCAGTCTTGCAGCACCTGAGAGCACACAGATTCTTTGGTCATACAATTTTGATTGGAGGCAGGCTGGCGCAATCTCTTTTCAACAAAGCGGTATCAGGGCGAACTAAATGACATAGCGATTGAAGCGCTATTTGCCTTGAAAGCTCTCACATTGAGCCACAACGACTCGTTTTAAAGAACTAAGGTATCGTTGTAGAAGATGAAAACCATTTTAGTCTCTGACAAGAAAATAAGCAGCCATTTGATACTTCGCGCTGGTTTTTAACACGAACCGTGCCAACACGCGCCCGCTTATGAAGTGAGCCTGGCGCGTCTCTGTGGGTCGATGATGCGGGGTAAAATACGAAGAATGGTCGCAACCTTTGGTACGAAAGCGGGCTTGGAATACGCATATTTGTCAATGGGAAACCCATGCTGATTGGCTACTTTCCATCGATCTCGATGCAATATGTTTTTTGAAGGGACATTACGTCTCGCTGGGATTGGACCGGGAAACTATTCAAAGCTGCCGACAACAATGACTGTTTTGAAGCCCAGAACACATGATGTCTCACGTGAATAACTTGGCCCTCACTGGCAATTCCGGAACTTTGTGTGGCCATTACCGACAATACAGGTATGAGGCGCTCAATGGAGCCGCCTGTTTTCAGTTTTCGCGCCCCCGCTTCCATCGTTTTGCCTAAGGCCACCAGGCGGCGCTAGTTGTCCATTGTTTGGAGTCGTTCAGCTGCTGTGTTTCCCGACATCCAGGCGACGCATTTGCCGTCCCCGTTGTTCAACTAGGCACCGCGCTGCTTCTTCCGGGGAAAAAAAGAAACTGTCTCGAGCGATTTTCATCATGATCCACTGCACAGTGGTCTTCAGTTTCCTCATCGTTGCGTCGGTGAAGTCGTCTGTGCACCCTGCAGGTATACTTGTCATTTTATTTGTTCGACAGCGATCATTCTGTTCAGGCATGTAGTAGATTCGCCGCAATATTGGCAAATTTAAAGGATTAGTCGAAGCGTCTTTATGCCGCAAAAAGGAACGGCGCGATTTATTTTCCGATAGTGCAACGTGAAACTTAGTTAGCGAGAATGCTAGAAGGAATTAGTTATATAGCAGGTATCTAGCGCGCATGTCATGTGCCTTCAGCGTTCAGTCTACTTCTGTTAAAGCATTTTCGCAATGTCCAGGTAGTATTTTCACAATGTCCAGATTCCAGCAAGGAAGGCAGCGGGTCACAATTTATTTTATAAATTTTGCAGTTCATAGGTATCTTGTTCGGGACGTGGTCTTATGTGCGATCCCCTCGTTTATTACATGGTAATATGCAATTCAGTTATGAGGCCGAAAGCTTAAGGCTAATTAATAACTTGAAACAAGACTAAGGCCAGCTAAACAAGCAATGGAGAGGAATATTGTGAGTGCAACTTTAAAGGGTGCGGGGAGACACCGGTACGGGCTAGAGAACAGGCGCGAGGTAATGATAGCATGCCCACCTGATATCAAAGGTATGGAACTGGTGAGAGTACTTAATGCGGTGAACATATAGACGGTGGTCTGTTAGGGTAACAGAATGGGCACCAAAGAAAGGGAGATACAGTTGGAGGCGGCTGACGCTCAGGTGAGGAGATGAGATTAAGAATTGTGCTCGCATAAACCGGCCGTTGCTGCCGAAGAGCAGAGCGTATCGGATATTGGAGAGGCCTCTATTCCACAGCGACTGATAATGATAACGAATCCACGACTAGTGCGAGCCCTCTGCCGTTGCAAAGCTCTCCAACAACAGTGACGATGGATGCTTCCAGTGTTGCCGAGGATCAAGGATTTCAAATTTCCCGCCAACGTTTCCCCCGGAGACACGGTCGCCGTGAACTGTGTGGTGGAAAAAGGAAGCTCGGGTCCCTTCGAACTGTCTTGGCGGAAGGATGGCCTGCCTGTCCAACCCACGGCGAGTCTAACGGTGGCTTCCCACAAGGGCGGACCGCTGTCTGCGCTCAGTATTGTGGGTATAGCGGCCGAAGACAGCGGAAACTACACCTGCGTCGCTCGGAATGCAGCTGGGAGCGACGAATTATCTGCCTACCTCGCTGTGAAAGGTATGCTGGCGCTAATAGAACAGCGCGAACAATACGTGAAACATTGCGGGGTTCACTTCTTATGGAAAAAGATTTCTTGCACCCCCCTCTAGTTTTCTTTCAGTCGCCCAAGGGATCATTTAGCCATTTTTTTCCACGCTATGTATATTCACAACACTGCCACATCGGTTTTCGTGGGAAAATCGCGTTGCGCTTACTTAATGAGCTCGAATGCCGGTGTTTGCTGCGAAGGCACGATTTCGTTGCATTATTCGACACGTATGTCGCATAAGAGCGTTTTACATCACTGTTACCGCACGCGCCATAGACTCGCGCGGTTGCACAGTTAGCGTCCGCCAGTAAGTGGTCTTGCAGCCACCGTCAACGCGCGCCGCGATTCTTTGGTACCTCCACTGCGTCGCCTTCAGCAGCTTCACAAGTTATGCTAGTGCATGAACTCCGTCATGATTGCGATTCCATATACCTGATATTGGCTGTTCTTTGCTACAGCGTCACCATCTGCTGTATTCTCTGCGAAGCCGACAAGCTTCGGTCTCCCGCCAAGGGCTTATTAAAATGGTCGGGTCGTTAATTGGACTTTCTATACTCAAGCATGTTTGTGATACACACCGTATACGAGGGAACCGGGTTGAATTCGATTACCTAAAGTCCTTTAAGGCGCACCGAAATCTCAGTACCTCAGCGACATACACTACGCCACCATTGTACTGTGGCCGCCGCGATCAAACCTATAAACTCGTCAGCAAGCCGAACGCCGAAAGTTCAGTGGAACCTTGATAATCTATCAACCCACAGATCCCTCTTACATGGCGCAATGTTTTTAAGTCCTGCCAGTACTTCCGGAGTATCTTCCCGCCACAAATCGGCTTGGGCGACGAAATCGTCCTCCCTTGTTATCAGGTAGGCAGAGTGGGGTTGTAATGACGCGGCAAAGGTATGGTGGTACTAGGGAACGCAATCGCCGGGTTTCCGTGTCCTCTGGGCACCCCGAGCGCTATACGCTGGGGAGTCGCTAGTCTTCAGCCAGAAGACGTGAGCAGCCACAGCTGCGCAGTTGACAACACTTCGGACAGCGACCGCGTACGCCTCCCTGTGTCATGCACTGTGTTTTCTCGACAACTGATTTAGTACCTAATTCCTCGCTGCAGGCAGGCACGAGGCTATGTCGTGAACTCCCTCGCATCGTAGTTCTCCAAAGCGATGGCCTATGTGTCATTGCTCTGTAGGCGTGCTGTTACTAAATATATATTGATCTCTTATGCCGTTCTTTTATACACTTATAATCTTGGTAAATATGTCAGCGTTGACTGAGCTCAAAGAGCCCTGTGGTAACACGGCTTCAGGTCTTCTGTGCTATCGCATCACTACACCAGTGGATATTCCCGCGGATATTGTGCTCCTCCAAACATGGCTCATTCATGGCGACGGCGCCTATTTAGCGGATGCTGTAGACAACGCCGCAAGAAGGGAACTATTCGCATATTTCCTCACCGACCTCGTCGCTGCTGGTTTTTGTACTTCCCGCCAATTGTGCCTTATTCAGTCGCCGACAGCTGGCGCCGCTTGTCCACAAACCGTTTCGTTTTCGTGTTGCGTTAAACTGAGTCCGCCCTCGCCCGTTTCGTTGCCTGTGAGAAGTCCAGGCTCGGAGACGCAAGTCCTGTGATTGGTAACGGCCTATCAAGATGATCCGCTGTGCAGTTCTGACGTGTTTTGTCGTCTCTTATCTCATCGCTGCGTCAACAAAGGGTCACAGTCGCTCTCCAGGTACGGATACTTTTTTTTTCCTGCATTCTAAATTTGCCGTCTAAGCGGACGCCAATGACGCCATCCGTGCAGATAGCTAGGCAGGCTTCCTCAAAACGAATTTATTCTACCTTGAGCAAACATCTCTCGTTAAAAAAAAACTAACCCCACTCTAACTGCACGCTAACTATGTGGCTGTGGAAAGCAGACCAGCCGCACATTGAAATTGATTGTTTGAGTCATCAAAAAGCTGGGTGGTGGGGTGCTTTAACATTCGTTAGGATTGAAGTTACGGCAAAGGTTACACCCTTGGAATGCATTATCGTACGCGGTTTTCGCTTAATCTCTGATAATCGCCGACGATTGTCCTTCCAGACCCTCCGGAGATAAAAGAGTTCAAATTTCCCGCCAACCTCTCACCCGGCGATACGGTGGCTGTCATTTGCGTAGTCAAGAAGGGCAGCGCCGGTCCGTTTGAACTATCGTGGCTGAAAGACGGTCGTCCCATTGTGCCGACGGCGGGCCTCACTGTGACGTCCCCCAAGGGAGGTCCGGTGTCAACGCTCACCATCGTGGAGGTATCCGCTGAGGACAACGGCAACTACAGCTGCATGGCCCGAAACTCGGCCGGAAATTATCGCTTCTCTGCACACCTCGCAGTCTCAGGTATGGCCCAGACCACTGCCTTTCGTAAACCAGTATGAACAAATCTCTCGCATCCGTTAATTTCCTAAGGGTTCGGTGACCATGGGAAAGGTGGAAACACATTTCCTTGCTCTTCGCGAACTTGTACTTGCGTAGGAGAGTTTCAAAAACGCACGTCAGTGGTCTAGATTGTCCTGCGCCTGCTTTGGTCGTGGTAACCGGTATAACAGTGTTGACACAAATTACATGGCTGCAATTATTATGACACACACTGTGTGTCCTCTTCATGCCCCTGTGGTTTCGCACTGTGTTGTAGGATGACAAAGTTCTACGCCAATAAATATAAGACCGCCAAACGCAGACGTATACAGTACGAAAAAGATCCGTAGCAGAAGTGAAAACGCATCACCGACGCGTATCGCTAAGGATTTAAGTAAGAAATAGGCAATAGTTTGAAGAGAGCAAGGGCATCACCTGACGATTCCTTCGTCAGTTGCCTTCGACGACTGTACAGTTGTGAACAGTATGTGAGCGAGCAAACTCTTTGCACAAATTTGTTAAGTTTAAATTTATTTGTCCGCTAAACCTGACAATGAATTTGGAATATTACACGCGAAGAGAGAAACTAGTTAGAAAACAGAAAACGGTGCTTGTCACACATAATTATGACGCTCATTCTTTGTTCCCGCTCACACTGCCTACGACTGTACTTGGCAAGTCCGTCCGCAAGTGCACTGAAGCGGCACGCTGATGCAGTGGAAGGCGCAACTCCTGTTGTGGCCTCTTGCGCCTGTTTTGTGCCACCTGCGATTGCGTCTCTATTTCGGTTTCATCCCTCACTCATGATGTGAAGACTGTGAAGGGCGCCATCGCGGCGTTCGGCTTTTTTTCACGCTGCCAGAACTGAGAATGAACTGAAAGGACATATGTGTGGAGTTTAATGGGCCGCACGGACCCATGCCACATGACAAGAAGCCATTCAACTCAGTTAATGTAACGAATAAGAACGATCCACACGACCAATGAGTGACGTATGAGTGACGACATCGCCATTCCGTGCGAACGAGGCACCTTTCGCAACCCAACGCGTGGGCGGGGGCAATGTAAGAAATGAAATGACGCCGGAGGAGGGCGCAAAAGACTCACGCACATCGTGCCTACAGACGGTCACCGAAAAAGAACAGCGTGAACAACGACTGGGGGTCTACAGGCGACGAAATGCCCTCGCAATATTCTTGGCCGATCGAAGTTAATATACAGGGGCAAACCTATACGAGCCGTTCTGATTTCGCAAACTATTGATGTGCACAGCTCTAACTACTAAATAGTATGATTCAGCCACCTCTGGATGAGTACTTATGTGAAGGAAGTAGGCTACGCGACTCACTCGACAGCCGTCCATGAATCCATTTGAGCTCGGCGCGAATTTTCCGCCCAAGCACTGGTACGGCAATCTGCCACGGTATGGCGCTACTTGTCCGCAGCGGCGTACACCTGCCATCGGCCTCGGAAGATTCAATCCACCCTCCTCTCTCGGACCTGCGGCTCTTGCACCGAGACTGTCGAACGGAAGCCCACATCAGACATTTGCCACTGAACCGTCGCGTGTGTGATCCGATTAAGGAAATGCCGTCGTCAAAGAATGTATTGGCTAATCCTTTCTTGTCCTGGATGACGAGTATTTTGATTTGCTGGATTCTACCGCCTCCGGCAGCGTCATCGGAAGGTACGTAATATTCAGCGTTACCACAAATCGTATACGACAGTCTTGAGCTTACTTTGGGTTTGGCTGCAGCCTCTGTTGGAACAGCTCACCCACCGAAACCCAAGAGCCTCGGGTTCCCGCCGAACCTGGCATTGGGCGACGATGCGATCGCCAGTTGCTTCGTGCCCCGGGCTAAATGGCACAGTGAGGGACTCCGGATGACATGGACGAGACAAGACGGTGAAGACCTGGCCGCCAATCGTCGGGTGTCACTCCTGAGTTCGTCTGAGAGCAGCGTCACTCTGAGCATCAGAGACGTCCGCCCGGAGGACGTGGGCAACTACACCTGCGTTGCAAGTTACGGAGCAACGTCAGAGAGAGTTACAGTAGACCTGACCGTCTCCGGTGAGCCCTTCAGCTTGATTCGTTTAACTGTACTCTGAGCAGTCGGCATCTGCAATGATTTCGTTTAAGACAGGAAGGTGCATCTTTGTTCGGCAAAGTGACAAACATCCGTTTGTTTGTTTTTGTGTGTTTTTTTTTGCGTGCATTGCCAAATGCTTGCCGATTGATGAGTGACGAAAAACACCGTCGCTACCCTCTTTCAACATCTACTCCTTTGCTTTGGCTTCGCGAACCTCCGGCCATACCTGTTAACATCTTTCGAGATCTACTCCTGCGAGTTTGCTTCAAGTGGAGTACATTTAGTCAATTTTCAATGCATCTTACGCAATTAGGCAAGCTATGGCGCATTTTTATGACTAGGTCATTTGTATTTATTGCGCTTTCCTAAGACTCGGTGACGGAATTGTGACGACATAGTATCACCACGCGGAAAAGAGAAACCTAAACAACTTGACAAAGCTGACGCCATGACTTCCTGATAACAAGAATAATCATTCAAATCACACGCCCATAAAAATGGTACAAGTTTTATTTTTAAAAAATTCCGCGGGAAACAGTCGTACGGATGTCAAGTGCAAGGATTCAAAAACCTAAAGCAGTCAAGCAATGGCATGCGAATATTACACGTCACGGCATTAGCCACGCTATGCCCAGCTCAGGGCGTCAGCGTCGCCATTTTCTGGCCAATTTCTACATGCATAAATGAAAAAAAAAAGGCGCTGTTGCTGGATAAGAGGTCAAATAGTGAATGGAGAAGTTTTCTTTTTTTTTCTGACAGTACTTGAATTTCATTCAGTGTACCTTCTCAATAAGTGAACGCACGTAGGTTGCTCACTACGGCAGGCTTCAAATGCAAGCGTGTTTTTTTTTTTTGCCTGATGTGAAGTAGCGCATTGAAATCTGCCTTTTATGCGTGCTGCCTGGAGAACCTTTGCCTCGCGAAGAATTTTGGCATAGACTGCGTCTTAGTGCCAGTACCTCGGCAAAGTACCAGGTCTCAATATTCTTCCGGAATGATTGCATCGGGCCACTTTTTGTTTTGTCAACGAACTGTTCGATTATGAGCGACTGGTACGGTACAGTACCTTTGCAACAGCAACATTTTTGTTCCGCTTTGATGATAGCAGCATTGGTTTTCCACGCATAAAAAAAGTTTACAGAAAAAGTGACACCAGACCTTCTGCACGATGCCGCTTAAAAAACGAAACTATAGTCCGCGTTTACTCTTGGAACACTGAAAGATACGCGTACCAAATAATGACCGGTGTGAAGCGTGCTGATTGATCGACACGCTCACTCTAGAAAACTGCGTTCAGTGCCTTCCGTGCCGTAGAAATGGCGCGTATTGTGTGTGACTTTGGTCTTTTTCCATGCGAGATTACAAACTACCTGAAGTACTTTCGGTGTAGTGCTGACTTTTTCAAGATGGAGGCGCGGGTGCTCCCTTGGAGATCTTGATTTTTGCGTCATTATTATATTATCCGTCCGTAGGATGCACTGGCTTTCATCCGTCGTTCTCTGCATGACTTCGAGACACATGAGAGAGGCCTTAAATTTGCCCTGCAGTGGGCGTAGTCAGGCTGATGATGATGATTAAATTTCGCGAAGCAGTCGTAGCAGTCCCTTTGATGCTTCCTCTCCCACGAGAGTTTAACGCTCATATGTTCCGCGCTTGAAATAAGCATTCCAAAGCATGAAGGACAAACTACAGTAGACGGATTGTTGGACTATAGAGAACATATGCTCGATGAAGTGAATGTCTTAAGTAGGAGTGGATTCCGGCTGGCAGATTTAATTTGCATTAAATACATAATGAGGGCAGGAACAACTTGCTCATCTTAGAGACGTTGTCTTTTCTTTTACCGCGAGTTGTACGCAATTAGCTACAATCGCGAAAGTTAAATTGGTAACTACACTAGGGCAGTAACTCCTGCAGTATCTCTCGATTCCTTAACCGATTTGTGAAGCATAGTGCGGCATCGCACAGCACGTTGCACTGCTGCTGATTTGAAACAACCTCGCAACGGCGGGCAGCTTAATACGGTGACCGCCGAGAGTGCCAAGAAGGGACTGCGGTTCTCAAACCTGTCGATAGGTGTCGCTAGTTGTCCAACTATCGGCTCAGTTTCGTGTCTTCCCCATATTTCCGCCTTGCGCGGGTCAGTTCGGTCTCGAATTCCGCCCTGGGCAGGTTGGCACTACGATGAGAGCCAGGGCGAGCATCTGCTGGAACTACCTGCGCGATCACAGTGTACTCCGCGAGATGATGAACTTGGCGCTTTTGTTGCCATTGGCACTCATCCTACCACACCAGTCGACGGCGAAACAAGATGGTAAGCGCGACGTAATCTTCTTCTTTTCCCCACTTATCTCTCCATTACCGGTCTATAGCTCATTACGTTTTATGCCCGTTTTCTTTTCCCCTTTCGGCGCGCTCTCCTCTCCAGCGTTGCCAAAGCTCAGGGAATTTTCATTTCCGCCGGAAGTCACCCTGGGCGAACAGATACTGGTCAGCTGCGTGGTCAGAAATGCGGCGCCGGGCCCTCTTCGCATGCTTTGGTTGAAGGACGGCGAAGAAGTGGTGAGGAGTGATCGCGTGTCCGTGTTCGCACAGTTCAGTGGCGGCGCAACGCTGCGCATTGCCAATATGCGTCCCGAAGACGTCGGAAACTACACCTGCGTGGCGAGCAACCCTTTCGGCAGCGACAGCTTCACGGCGCCGCTCGTCGCTCAAGGTAATTAATTCGGTGGACGAACCAGCGAAGCCTTCGCATGAACTTGGGGAAGGTGGACGGTACCTGGGTTACTGAATCTCGTTAAACGCGAATCGATTTGTACACTGCAGTCCCAGCTCTATATGTGTAAGCTGTGAAACGAACCATATCACAGTAAGTATCGCGTTGCTGATTCTGACTACTGTGTCACGCACGGTTAATTAATCAGTCGTAGCCACGTACTAACACATTTTCCTTTCGGGACTTCCGCGGCTTCATTCTACTAATTCAGAAACAATATATGGACACAATATTTAGCATGATGGCGCAGTTTAGCGATATGGCTGGAAACAATTAATCGTCCCAACCTGTGCAGGATATTTACAGCAAGCAGTACATTCTCGTAAACCAAAGCGGCTTTCTGAAATATTCGCGAATTCGTAGGGCTGGGGAAACAAAGATATAAACAATGCTTTTGAGGGGGTTGACCCCCGCGCTGTGCTCCGAATTTGTCTAAGAAACGATCTGCATCGAGACCGCGCTAACAGCTATAGTGATTTGCTTGTCACATCGAAATTCGCGCATGAAGCGTTAGGAATCGTTCATTGACATGTGCACCTCAAAAAAACCTTGAGCCACACGCAACAGGAGCTGGGCCGCCAGTGTGAAGAGCGATGTTTACAAGGTTCGTGCGAATCTCGGCATATCAAGAGCCGTTATACGCTGACGTACAAGTCGATCGCTTCTTGCAGCAAATCTTCCTTGAAGTCCAGTAGATCCAGGCATGGATGATACAAAATGCCGGGCCTGTTAGAGAACAAAAACTGCAGCTGTCTAACTGGGAAGGAACCACATAACGCTGTCTTCTGCTTTCGGGTGGGCCATTCCTCATGCGAAAAGCACCAACACCTACGACTGTACAGTATTGTTGACCAACAAAACTATGGTCATGGCATATCCAAGTGACACCGACGTTATCAAGACGATGTTGCACGTTAATGAACCCCAGGTGGTCGAAATCACCCAGGGCCCTCCACTACAGCGTTCCATAATAGCCTGGGTTGTTTTGGGACGTTAAAACTCATAAACCATAAACTATTTTTTTAAGGAGCCTGCTTTGAAACGAATAACAACGGCTTTTACAAATATGGAAATAATTGGGAACCCCTTTTTAGTGCCGCAGTTGAGCTCGAATAAAAAAAAACAATAGAAAAGGATGTCGATGCGTGTTTCGTATTCCACGTTTTGCGAGCTTAGGTTTTTCGGACTTAGGTCCAACTCTCAGAAAAGCGCATATTATGCATTTTCTTCGTTGGTTCCCGTAAGTTCACCGCGCCGCAAAGTACATCAATGGAACGTTTAGTGTTTCCAGCACGAAAGAATTCAGAAGCCGATATATCACCGCCCGTCGATTCAACTCCGTTCCTCGCCGTTTTTAGTTTCCTCAGCCTCCAAAAGGCGGCGCTGGTTGTCCATCGCCTGACTTTTGCCGCGCACCCATCCTCCTCGCGTTCACACGGCACTGGAGTGCTTCAATCGTCAGAGACTCACATGCGCCGGTTGGCGGCACGTCTTTTAGGCTGCTGTTTGCCTCCGGATATTTTACGAAAGCTGTTTACGTGTGCAGTAATGCAGCATCACATCTTCGTCTGCTTCCTCGTTGTGTTGACGTACAGTTCGGCCCTTTCTACAGGTATGATGCTATTCCTTTCTTGCTCTTAGAAGGATAATTTGTTCGTTTGACTGCGTGCTCGCTAATCAAGCTCATAGCATAAGCTTCTTGTGACCAACCAGACATTCTTCCGTACTCTATAGATGCTACCGCTAAGAAATCTTCAAACGTGGATTTCGTAATTGATATTTAAACGCAATGACTATCTTGAAGCACAGGATTATTTAACCATACAAGCAGCAACACCACCACAGACTACTTGAACGAAACATTTCCCTAGCTTTTTATAACAAGTGTAACGATTTCTTTTAGAAACGCCATATGAGCGAGAAGTGCGCGAATCTTCCGCTTAAAAAGTAAAAAAAAAGAAAGAAAAACGCAAGCTTTATTCTCGCGTTCAACTTTCCAGGCCCGCCCAAGATACGAGAGTTCAAATTTCCCGCCAACCTATCGCCGGGGGACACGGTGCTCGTAGGATGCGTGATTGCTAAGGGAAGCGCGGGTCCCTTCGAACTCTCGTGGCAGAAAGACGGTCGGCCCTTAACATCCACATCAGTGAGGGTCGTAGTGACACCTAACAAGGGCGGCCCAACGTCCACGCTCACCATCCTGGACGTGTCGGCCGAAGACAGCGGAAACTACACCTGCGTCGCCCACAACGCCATTGGCACTGATCGGTTCTCAGCGTTCCTTGCGGTAACAGGTAGGGATCGCAGCGCTGACCCGACGTGAAAAGGCTCACTTGCCACTAGGTGAAAAAAAAAAGGCGGTCGGCAACAGTGAAAGTTTTACAACAAATTTTCTCTACGCGGTAAACTACGTCGCCCTATAACAGTATTCCATGACTGAAAACTCCCGCCTTCACCTGTACTAGTTTATGACATCTGATTCCGGTGTACCAGAAAGCGATCGACATATTGCAAATGTGTCCTGGCGGTCACATGATCAAGGTGGGCGGGCGCTCTTGAATGCTGGTATACAGATATGGCTACAGTTTCGTCCCGCAAGGGAGCCGCAAACACCACTTTTTTCTTCTACTTCGTTTTGCTGCTGTTGTTTTGGTTTTCGGAGTATGTGAAAACGAAAACCAAGCCTATGTACAGTTTTAATGCATACCTATACGACGACGAAATTGTTTTTAGAGTTGCAGAGTAATCTCATGGTAGGCTAACCTTCCCTGCTCCGCATAAAAGCCTAAACAAAGAACAGGAGGTACTGTGGAGACAACTTCAAACAAAAACTCTTCCTAACCCAGCTGTCCTAAGCCATGTGTACCCGGATAGATTTAAGCCGGAGTGCAGCAAATGCGGCGGAAAAGCCACCGTAGACCACATCTTCTGGGACTGTCCGAGAGATCCCCCACCAATATCGCTCAAGAGGCTCGCGATCCCGGGCCCTTGGGAGACCTTGTTCAGCTCCGACCTGGAAACCCAAGTACAGGTGGTGACGAGAGCCTTAGAGGTCGCCGCCAGTCTCCACTGACGGCCACCTAACAAGATCAACAAACCCATTTATAACTCAAGCCGATAATAAACGTTTCCTAATCCAATCCAAATTATAGTTGCAGATAAGGTTTATGGGCGCTTAACGTCCCAAAGCGACTCAGGCGGTGAGGGGCGCCTTAGTGACGGGCTCCGGAAATTTCCACCACCTGGGGTTCTTTAACGTGCACTGACATCGCACAGTACACGGGCCAGAATTTCGCCTCCATCGAAATTCGACCGCCGCGGTCGGGATCGAACCCGCGCCTTTCGGGTCAGCAGCCAAACGCGATATATCCATTCGAGTAATTCACGTATTAATTTCTAACACGCGTGTCGTGTCCGGACTAGCTGCGGTGGTAGTCGCAATCAACGTTACTGTCGTGACTTTCTGGAAATTTTGGGTGTGCCCGTACACTAGTCAACACGTGCCACTGCGTTCTGTCGAAAGATCGCAGACTGACAGTGGGTGGCCCATATATGTTCTATTCGTCAAGCACCATTCCAAGGAATGACCGGTACCCTGACTTCAGTGCTGCGAACACCACTGATTTTCTGAGGACACGTACAGTCGGGGACAAAAGCCTGTGGACCACGCGTTCCTCAAACGAAGCCGATAGCTCTGCTATTAGCCGGCGGCTGTAGACCACACTTGTGTTGGTGAAAGTCCGAATTGTGTTCTTTCATCTCCGCAAGTGTGGTCTCCAGCCGCCGGCTAATACAGATCTATCGGCTTCGTTTGAGGAACGCGTGGTCCAGAGACTTCTGTCCCCGACTGTACTGAGGCGCAGTTCCCTCAAAATTAACTAGCACTGCCAAATCACTAGAACAGAACGGCAACCTGACGTACAGAACATAAGGACGACGAGTCCCCTTGTCCCTTCTCAGCTCCGTTCTGTAACCCGTCTTCAAACGACCGATAACCAGCGACCGTGGGCTGCAGTTCAATGATGTCGTGAAACGGCTCCGTCGTTTCTGCGCATCTCATTTCAAAAATTATACTCGCGATATCATGCGGAATTGAAGTCTCGCAGCGCGAACCGACAGAACGCTCAACAAAGCGGTGTCTATTCTGAACGTTGGCTTTGATCTCAACCTGGACAGCACACCTCTTCTTTCATCACCCACGTCTTCATGTTCATGCTTTATTTCACGCCTACCTCGTCATGCTTGGGACACTGTCCGTAGTCCGGCTGGTCTTCGCAGATGAAGATCGCTGCATACCGTTATTCGTTGTTTTGCGGCAGGACCTCACCGGTAGAACCTAGTTGGCTCGTTCGCTTCCGGAGTGCCGCCGCACGATGTCTGTCGAAAGCTATGGCTGCAACGCCCTTAGTTTTCATGTCACCTGGCGACTTCACAAAGTTGAGTATAAGCAAGGTACAACTGTTGTATACTTTCTTACTGAGGATTACTGGTAAACTGCTGTTCATGACATGAAAGTTCCTGCAAGTGCACTCCACTCCATTTTTATTCGGTAATTATTGCACTCTCGATTTCTGGGTCAGAGGTTGCTGCCCTTATATTATACATGCCCTAACTAGGTATAACCTGAATGCCCTTACGTGACCATGGAAGGTTACTTTAGATTTCTGCATATTAATTTTTAAACCCAACGTTCTGCTTTGCCTGTCTAGGTCATAGCTCATATACGTACATTGAAGTTCGTCTCGAGTTACTTAGCAAGGCAGTCTTATCAGCGAATCGGAGATTAAGAAGTTTTCCAGTAACTTTAATCCCGAATCTTCCCAATCCAATTCTCTGAACCCCACCTGTAAACACCTGGTGAATAGTAGCGGAGAGATCTTGTGTCTTCCTGCCTGACATGTTTACTGATTGGCAATCTGTTATTTTATCGATATAGATATTTTCCTGCACTATTACAAATACCTGTTATACGCCCCGAATCCGCAAACCCTGCGCGACTGTTAAGGTTTCGACTGAGTCAAAAGTTTTCTTGTAGTCTATTAAGGCTGTATATAAGGGTTGGTTGTTTTTTGCGCTTTTCGCTTTTACGTGACTGATGCAGTGAATAAGACCAACTGTAGAGTAGCCTTAACGAAACCCAACCTGGTCCTTTGGTAGACTCAAGTCCTACGTTCTTGTAATTTCATTAGCGATTACTTTAGTCAATACCATGTAGGCAACGGACAGTAAGCTGATCGGTCAGTAGTTTTGCAAGTCCTAGGGGTCCCTTTCTTATGCATTACGAAAGTATTAGCGTTCTGCCAAGGCTATGGCATGGTCGAGGTCGTGGGGCATTTCGTATACAGGGCGGCAAGTTTTTCTAGCACAATATGCGCACCGTTCTTCTACAGAGCTGCAGTTACCTGATCATAACCAGCCACTTTCCCCTTTGCACTGCTTGTAAGGCTTTCTTTACTTCCTCTTCCTGCGCATTATTTCCTCCGTCATTATGGTCCTGATGATTTCGGGCTAGTGGGTGTATCTCTGAATTAATTCCTCGGCTACTTTAACTATCTTATCCATATATCCATAATGAGACTGCCCTCATTTTCTCTTAGTGCGTACATCTGATTTTGCCTATGCCTTGTTTCCTCTCGACCACATGTAGGCAACCTCCATGCTTTATAGCATGCTCGATTCGCTCCATATCACTACTTATGTCGGTTACCTTACGCTTACAGATTTTGCCAGTTCTGTTCTATCTATGGGGTCACAGGCTTCTTTGGCGTTTCTTAAGATATCTTATATCCCGTGAGATCTGCCTATTATTCTGTTTGGCTACCCTGCTCCCTACTTCCACTGCGCACTTCGCAACGATGTTTGTACCATTATCGTTCACCGCTTGAACACGGAGGTCACTGTCTTCGGTTAAAGCAAAATATCTATTGTGCAGCGAGATCCTTAATTCGTGTTTTTTTGTTTTGTTTTTGCGAAAGCACTTGTAAGACAAAATTTAATTCTGTGAAGACTTCAAGCCCGCCTTCACGGCAAAAAGCGCTGCACCACCGCCCCATCTGCCGGAATGCTTGCTCCTGTTGATTTGCAGTGTTAGAATTGGTCACCAGGTGTCGGGAGTTGTCCAGCCTCCCAATGCGAACGCCACAACACACTCCTGATTGCACGCCGCACTTCGTGAGCGTTCTCCACTGTTGGGCGCGACACAGGACCTATCGTTTCCAACGAGGCAGCTACTGCCTAAGTCGCCAGAACAATTCCTTGCGCTCCTCATTGTCCTACGTGCTGAACTTTGTTCTGGTAATATGACAAGCCCTGAGCTGCTCATAGTTATCATCCTGATGAGTGTGCCGCAGTTTTCTGCGAGCGAAAATGGTAAGCGGACGCCAATCCTTCCAACATAGCGTACGTGGCTCATATCTGTCATGCCTCATTCTTCAGGCAAACGCGTATTTTTGGCCCCACATGTCCAGGTCCTCCCAGACTCCTAGAATTCTTCTTCCCGACTAAAGTTGCCTTGGGTGACGAGATCATCGTTCCGTGCGTAGTCGGGAAGAGTGCGGCGGGACCGTATGCAATAGCGTGGAGCAAAGACGGCAGTGTCCTGAAGGACTCGGGCCGAGTGTCGGTGTCCTCCGCGCACTCCAGGAGCAGCGCCACTCTGCGCATCGGCAGCCTCCATCCAGAAGACGTGGGAAACTACACCTGCACCGCCAGCAACAGCTTCGGCAGCGACAGCTTCACGGCACAGCTCGTCGTGCACGGTAAACTTTGGAGTAATTTTCCCGCGGTTAAAACAGACCTGCCGGTACCGCCGCGCACCAATCTTGCTGCGCAAGAACATGGATATTTACTCCTTTGCTGATGATTCTCCGGTTTACGCATGTGGCAGATTCAAGGACCTTCGTCTTACAAAGTGAAAGGCAGAGTCGAAACTTCGCTATTTCGCGATACCTAGTCGCAACGTGCACGAGTGAAAATTTCTGGTGAGAATTTTATGTACAGAAATCTTCCTTCTGAATTGAAACGAAATAAGTTCGACTTAGTTGCTGATGACGGCTTTATATATAATTGGTTTTTGGGGAAAGGAAATGGCGCAGTATCTGTCTCATATATCGTTGGACACCTGAACCACGCCGTAAGGGAAGGGATAAAGGAGGGAGTGAAAGAAGAAAGGAAGAACAAGGTGCCGTAGTGAAGGGCTCCGGAATAATTTTGACCACCTAGGGACCTTTAACGTGCACTGACATCGCATAGCACACGGGGGCCTTAGCGTTTTTCCTCCATAAAAACGCAGCCGCCGCGGTCGGGTTCGAACCCAGGAACTCCGGATCAGTCTCAATTCTGGTGATCCGGATGGCGGACGCCGCTTCGCGAAGCAGCAAAGGGAGGCGACCAAGGAAGTGAAGACCCGGTAACTCTCATTGGCGATCGATACATGAACGGCGATATGAGGAAAGGGTTGAGTTAAAGAGGGCAGAGAGTAAAAAAACAAACAACCATAGGCACATACTGCGTAACGCCCTACACCTTGCGTGATATGGCGCGTATGGATGGGTGGTTGAACATCGCGTCCTGCGACGTTCGTTTTTCGCGCCACCTTTGATTTGTCCGGTCGCCTATAGATGGCGGCAGTTGCCCAACTAGCCCGCTCAATTGGCAAATTTCACGCTTCGTTCTTCCTTGCCCCGAGATTTAGTCGCACTGCTGGACCCGTCTCGCGTGGGTGCTCTTCACTACGAACCTGCAACTATGCCCGGGTTCGTGACTTTCGCCTGTTGCATTCTACAGTTGCTTGTCTTCGCGTCTACAGACCGTCAAACTCGCACCTCAGGTATGCCCTCGTTGTTTTCAGTTCACTGATCGAGTGGATTTCAAAAGCGGGACGTTAGGGGTATCGATATTCAACGAGAAGCAGTAGGATTCGTCAGTTAATGCCTCTGTAGTTTATTCTTTCTGCAAGACCTTTCTTGAGGCGTCAACGCATGTTGCATGACTCATATTCGTTCCTTTAATACAACGCAAAAAAGAGAGAGGGCATAGCGTGTAGTAGCACTGATAGAGTAGTTGAACTGAAATCGAAAGGCAGCGGTAACCTATACAGTTGCGTTACGAGTAATTAGTTCTGGTTCCAAATAACGGGAAGCGCTTGCTATTCCAGACGGTCCAACGATAAAGGAGTTCAAATTTCCCGCCAACCTCTCGCCCGGCGACACGGTCGTCGTCAGCTGCGTGATCAAAAAGGGTAGCGCGGGCCCGTTCGAACTATCCTGGCTGAAAGATGGCCGGCCCCTTGAGCCCACGGCAAGCCTCACTCTGACGTCGCCCAGGGGAGGTCCCGTGTCAACGCTCACCATCGTGGACGTTTCAGTCCGAGACAGCGGCAACTACACCTGCATAGCTCGAAATGCGGCCGGCAGCGATCGCTTCTCTGGGCACCTCGCGGTCACAGGTATGAATGAGCACGTAATATGAATTCGGGGGTGGTGGATTCCTTTTCTTTTTTTCGGCCTGGAAAATGTATGACAGCAGAATATACCATACCTTCTTTTCCTGATGGACTCGTGGTCCGTGGAATGAATTATCGCTGCATGTCGGTGACTTCTCACGCTGTTCGCTAGCAGCTCGAGGGAGTTGCACCCACTGGCGTTGGCCGCGTAGTGGCTTCAACACTTCCTTTGTTTTGCTCTTCGCTGTCCCAATGCCTTCTTGTTCATTCTTGTCCTCGACATAGTTGAGGTATTTACCCAGATTTACATAATCAATGTACCTCACCATTAGCCATACCCTCTTCCTCCTCCTCCTTTCCGTTCGCTTGGCCTCCACTGTCGCAGCAGGCGCAACAGGACTGAACGGTGCAGCGTTGCTTGCGTATATGTCCGATTGCGCCCGGTTGTGTTCCATATTCTTGCTCGTAAGAGCGGCCCTCGACGTTTTCTGTTACAAGGCTGTAACGAGACAGAATTTGTGAAGCGAACTATACGCTTTTAAGCGGAACACCCTGGCAACTGCCATAAGCGGCCGTGGCGCGTATGAATGAATGGGATGATCGGAAGGCGGCCAGCACTGCGCTGAAGTTGTCTCCCTTCCTATTGAAGAGGACATATCCTTACAACTGCCAGTTTTGTGCTGTGCACTTCGTGATGCCAGAGCGAGCTGCACATTGTGCATGAAAGATGCAGCACTGCCTTCCGCCTTCGGTGAATCGTCAAGAACGCTTGTTGTTGGGCGGTTCGATGTGTGGTTCATGGGCGTAGCGACTAAATCGTTTATACACTGCAGAAAAAGCGAAATATTGACATAGGTGCCACCATATCGGAAATTCAGGACAACTGACAAGAGCAAACATCTGACGGTAAGCGCCCGTTCCGTCAGTTATTTTTTTTGTCGGTGAGGGCATTCTGTGGTTACCGTATTTGTAAACCGTTCTGGCGATTTACGGGTCACGGCGCGGTTCAGGTGTCCAACGATATATGAGACAGATACTGCACCATTTCCTTTCCCCAAAAACCAATCGAAAAAAATTACGGGTTGTTTCCACGACTGCCGCAGCTAAGTTACGGTTGCAGTTCCCGCATTTTGCACCCATGGTGGGCTATAAATGACTCTGCGTGCAGTGCTTTGTAGCAACGTACAAATTCAAATCTTATACGCCGTTTTAGCGCAGCCGAGATTTTGTCCAATAGCTGCTATGGAAATGTCACTATCAGAAAGTTCGGCAGAAGAGCGGAGCCCGGGCTACGAGTAATTTCCGAAGCCTATGGCTCATGCTCGCGCATTGTTTTTTAGCACTGGTCGAAGGAACCGCAACCGGTGTCAGTTAGAGGCAATAGGCAATAGCTGCAGCCGTTAAAGCCGCCAATGCAACAAATCCCATTTGCCTTCCTGTGAATATTGATAGCGCGAAAAACACACGCGGACGGAGGAGAAGATAACACAGAACACGAGTCTTTTTTTCGCGCTCTGAAAGTTCACATGGACCACTCTCGTGACTTGGGATGTTCTCTTGCAAAACGTCGCGGGAAATCATCTGCACGATGCACGCATATCCTTAATGCTAGAATGTATTTGTGCCTTCTAGTTACTGATAACGTTCCCAAAGTGGTAATTTGTAGGCCTGATGTCATGCCAGAAGCGGTGAACTATAAAACTATTTAGTCTGGTAGCTAAGACGACGAGATATGAGGCTCAATTTTAAAACTTTACTATTGACTAAAAAAAGGATGACGGCAAAATGCATCGCCTCCCTTCAAACCATGACCGTAGTGCTGTTTGTTCCCTTTTATTGAGCAGAAAGGAGACTATTGGGAACTATCCTCTAAATGTGCAGCTTAACTAAGCCAGCCTTTTAAGCGAACAGATTGCCAGCATAGGATGCAAACTGTCATCAATGCAGACAAGTTGAAAGTAGGCGGGAAATATGATGCGTAATAATACGAAGAACAGTAATGCCACAGAATGAGATGTAATATTTGCGCACCACTCTTAGCATAAAACAGACACTACAACAAGCAGTAAACATAACTACAAGCTGAATAGAAGACAGAACTTTATGTTATTCAGTGAAATGTTAAAATGCACGGAATATGCGCGTCACAGAATGAGCTTGGCGGTTACTATAGCGGGTGGCAGCGTGACAGTTACACCAGTTCTTGCACCTTAATTCTCTTTAGCTAACAGCATGCGGTGAATACCCAACGAACCTACGCGGTGTTTCTTCGGAGGAATACCACATCAAGGCTAACAACCGCAAAGGCAAAACAAAAAATACATTTCTATAAATCAATATTCACAAAGTGAAACACGTCATTGACAGATACACTCGGTTGAGTTGCGCGCGGGTGCAATTGGCACGAAACAGTTCGGCCATTGATCACGCTATGGCGCTAGTTGTCCATGCGATACGCCGTGAGGGCACTTCTGTCTCTCCCGCGGGCGCCTGTCTCCTCCAAACAGTTCTGCGAGTAGCACCAGCCGGCCGCAGTTGACTCTGGGAATGGAGGTGCTGTTAAGAGATACTTTAATTAGGATGTTTTGCCCGCGGACGACGACATTCCTCATGGTCTTCATGCTCTCCAAATGGCCAGCAGCAGCATCTTCTGACGGTATGTCGGTTGCAGCATTACGAATACTCGTATTATCGTCTTGAGTTACTTTCACCGGCCACGCAGCGTTTCAGCCTACGGTCCACGCGCCCAAGCCACACAGCGACGGCTTCCAGCTGAACTTGGATCTGGGCGACGACGCCATCGCCAGCTGCTTTGTGCCCAAAGCCCACTGGCATGGCGAACGCCTGCGGATCATCTGGACAAAGCAGAGCGGCGAAGACCTTTCGGCTAATCGCCGGGTGTCATTTCTGAGGCCCTCTGAAAGCAGCGTCACGCTGGGCATAAGGGACATTCGACGTGAAGATATTGGCAACTACACCTGCGTCGTTTCGGCCGATGCTGCGTCGGCGAGTGTCACGGTACCTCTGACTGTGTCCGGTGAGCCTTTCAGCTTGCATTCTATAGTGTGCCGTACATCGTAGCTCCGAGCGTCCGCATCTCCTTTCAGCAATGCTACGATGGGCTGCCAGTCGCGCCCTTTCCTCTTCGCAACCATCCGTTCTATCGGCATAGTCATGAAATAACATCCGATACGTTCGGTCCAAAGTAGATAACCTTTAAACGTTTTGCGGCATGCCGACGCGTGCATTTGTGTTGCTTTCCTTGGATTCTCCGGGATAAGGAACAGGGGCTTGCTCAAGCCCCTCTCACTTTCCTTTCTCTTTCTTTGTTATCTGGCTAGATGGCGCGCAAATTGTCTTAAAGAGGCACTGAGGACGTACAGAAGTTGGCCTGTATCCATAGGGTATACGGCGTTCTGATCATGCACAGATCAGTCTAATTGAAAACGGAGCTTTTATAACTTATACAAGACAAAAAACAAAATACAGGTGGCGCCATCAGTGGCAAATTTGGCAAGTAAAATGCCTGCTTCGACACCGATTTTACGCCGGTCCCGGAGACAATACACTACACAGCAATTCACTTCAACAAGGTGGCAACTTGTCCTCTTCGGTAAGGACGTGACGTCCTTACTGAAAAGACGTCCAAAGTCGGATACCAAAGTCCGAAAACTGGGGAAAAAAAAAGGAACACGCTTACAACAGTATCAACAGAGATCTATCGCATTTGGTATGTTCACAGATTTCGCCAAGGCATTCAACTTAGCAAATCATGATATTTAGTTGAAAATTCTAGAACTTGAGCAACTGGGTTATGAAAATGTTATCACACACGAAGCAACTAGTTCAGATAATTAATGTAAGACAAGACGTGAAAGCTTTTGCACTATGGTGTACCACAAGGAAGTATATTGGGACATTTATCTTTTAACTTATGCATAAATGACATTGTAAATATTAGCCCTGATGCAGAATTCCTAATATACGCAAATGGTACCACTATATTTTTTGCCGGGTCTGATATCTCGCATGTCATCTCAGCGTGTAATACTACTGTAGAATGTTGGAAAGATTATCGCTCTCGAATGGCATGCATATACTTGAAAATAAAACTAGTCACAATACGAAACACGAAAAAGAAAGTTTCTCGACGCGATAATATTGTACTCAATTCGCGTATGCAAACTGTGGAACGTTATACATGTCTTGATGTCGTGTTCTCATCTAATGTCACTCGGGAAAGTGATTTATTGATCAATTTATTTAGCAGGAAATCTAGCATAAGTAACAGGTACTATAGGTAGAATTAGATATCATTTCACGCATCTCAAACTTGTTTTGTATAACGCCCTCTTTTACTCAGCACTTCGTTACTGCTAATTAGTATTGCAAACAGCACCTTATCTTACCTACAGCGCATTCATTTACTGCAAAATAAGTATGTTCGACACATCTATAAACAACCATATGGATCTCCTAATACGAACCTATTCCGTAAGTCCCACATCCCTACTGAAACGTTTCATATAAGCCGCTCGTATCGGATTATGGGAATATAGAGTCCATATGATATGAAATCATGTATGGATGTCCGTTTGCATTTTTATTCAGTCCTTAAAGAGTTTGTGATTTCCATACATTATTTACGTCTGCGGAGTCCGCAAGATTCCATGCGCCCTTTCTACATAGTCCATATCATTTCCGTATGCTACATACTGACTCCATATAATCCTTTAGAAACACGGAATTATGGAACTCGTCATATGGACACTTTCAGTATAGATAATGTATCTCATCTATACAAATGCCGACAGCGCCCGTGTTGTCGTGTTTGTTTCTTTACCTCGTGTCCTCGTCCTTTTGCGCAGTTTCTAACCTTCTTCGAAAATGAACCAACTAGCCCGCAAGCATGGTCTGCTAACCTTTGAATTTTAATCCGAGATGCAGAGTGCACCTGATCTACGTAATCCAGCTCAGTTAACAGTAAACTATTTCATTAATCCACATGATATCAGGAAAACTGCTGGGCCAGCGATTCGCCCCAGTTCTCATCAATAACAGCTGTGTAATATGCTACTTACATTCTTAAATAATTATCAAACCAATAAAAAATATACATGGCTGCCCTTACTGCGCCATTCCGCTAGTGCATTATGGGGGACATAGCCGATAAATTTTATTTCGTTCATTTTATTGTCTTGTGTTGTACGCTAACTTGTGTGCAATCATTCTATGAATTATCTCCGCTGCTGTTCCTCTCCGCGGCTCATTCATGTACGTGCATGGAAAACAAGCATAAGTTTATAAATTCATTGTATTGTTATTAAAATACCAGCAACGTCAGGCGGAAGACTGCAGTAATCACTTATTCATCGAAAAAAAAAGGAGGGGGAATACCCTACGACGGCGAGCACTAAAATTCCGCGAATTTTATTTGTTTTCACGCATTTAATGGCATAGGGAAATTTCAGGCTTATTATTTCTCCGGTATTTTTACTGTCGCTGCCTTTTTATTCTATACGCTTTCTGCTGCCACTGCCCAGAAGAAGACCCAACACATTCTCCGCCATTTCATGTTTATTAACAAATTCATTCGAACAGTAATTTCTTTAGCCACCTTCGCCGCAGACTGCACTGCACGCGATTCGCGAAAACTTGTCAAGAACGAAACGTTTTCGCGCTTCAAGCTAGGGTAGTTTCGAAATCAACCGCTAGGTGCCGCTAGTCGTCCGTGTGGGTGCCACTTTTCAGCCCTTTTTGCAGCAGGGCCAGGGCTGTAGCCCGTTTCAAGGCATTTCGTCGGCCATTCGCCAGACACGTTTGGCGGCAGCTTGCAAAGTTGGTCATGTCCAGCTACCTCAAGGCTTTGTTACTGCTGGCGCTTACCGCGCTTGCTCAACCAATGACTAGTGAAGACGGTAAGCCCGATCATCTTCCCATTTGTCTCGTTCATTGATTAGGACAAATTCTCGGGCTAGTTGGTGCTGATCCATTCTTTTGTTGACAGCGCTTAAAAAACACGGACAGAAGACGACGTCACAGGCGCTGAGTCTTCTGTCCGTGTTTCTTAAGCGCTGTCAACAAAAGAATGGTTCATTGATTGACCGAGTTTTCTCGGACTAGTGCTCTATTTCCGATCACTTCCATACAGGCCTACCGAAACTTAGGGAGTTTGCGTTTCCACCGGAAGTCACCCTAGGCGAAGAGATATTGGTCAGCTGCGTGGTGAAGAAGGGTTCGCCCGGACCGCACCACGTGACGTGGCTGAAAGACGGCAGAGAGCTTGAAAAGACCGATCGTGTGAGCGTGTTTGCTCAGTTCAAGAGTAGTGCCGCTCTCCGCATCGCCAGCTTACGGCCCGAGGATGTTGGCAACTACACCTGCGTGGCGAGCAATCCCGTCGGCACCAGCAGCTTCACAGCATCGCTAGTCGTACACGGTAATATCGTCAGACATGTTTTTTTTTTACAATTACGTTTAACGGAAAGAAAACGGGGAGGGGGGGGGGGGCAGCGTTCTAGTGATTACTCAATAACCTAACTTCATTCCGACCTAAAGCCAAGCTTTTATAAAAAAAAGCACAATGGCTTTGTGTGTCTGTGCAACTCAGCACATTTACCGCTTCAAGCGTTTCTTACTTCCAGCTTTAACGGTACAAGCCGATTTGTGAAGAGAAACCTGTGACCGAATGCACTGCCTCAAAGTTTCTTTACCACTTTCTGGTGTCAGCCCGTAGGCTGTGTTAAGAAACCAGTTATACAAGAAAAATTATATGCGATACTCGGCGTGACATTGCTTGTGTGGCCATTGTTTGCGCCTGGTTGGATCCCCTGACTTTTTTTTCTTGTTAGCCTTCATGCCATGCCTCCCAATTTATGTCTCGTCGAACAGGAACTGCAAACGACAGTTCTGGTTTGGAGTAACAGCACGCCGTAAGATCTGCTGATTCTGAATTCCGTCGCCGCCGCCGAGTGCTGTGTGAATTGATACAAATCCACGGCCTCAAGTATTTCAGGCCGATAACCGAGTGGTCGTACCAAAGATCCGCACCTTGCATAAGTGCGTTCAGCTGTTTTTCCTGGTCATGCAACGGGAAATCAACGAGTGGCCAAACCAGTTGTGACAAATCGTTCGTGACCTCTGTGGCAACTGACCAATATAATTTAAAGGCTTTGAATGAATGAATGAATGAATGAATGAATGAATGAATGAATGAATGAATGAATGAATAACCTTTTTCTTGACGCGGGAACATATACAGCGGAACGTCCGGGACCAAACGCACTCATAACGATGCATGTAACGGCTGGGACAACGTGCTCGATAGCACACATCGAAAGATCATGCGCAAAAAAGGAGCGTCTTGCGCACAGTATTGTAACTAAAGAACGCTCTCAATCTTACCTTAATTTATTTCATTGTGGTAGTTGCACGCACGCAGAACGTGAGTGTTTCTGTTCAGCAACGATAAAGAAAATGATCAACAATTATGAAAAGTGGCGGTAAGCCTTAATGGCTCACGGTGGTGGACCAGGCGGGCCCTGACTAGTATATGCAGCTTCCGTTATCCACATCTGCCGCATCGTTTCGTTCTGCACCGTGCTCAATCCTACTTATGTCATTGTAGGCTAACTAACTTCGGCAATTTCGGCCGTTTTCCTTGTTCAGTTCGAAAAGTACGCACATTTGTACATAAACAACTAGGCGACGGCAAGCCCCTAGAGGTCCTGCCCCAAAAACTCCTAAGCTTGACAGAGGTCCTGCCCCCTGTTAAAGGGGGCAGGACCTCTGTCAAGCTTAAGAGCTTTTAGTCCTGTCTACTTCTCTGTCCAAGAGAAAAATAAAGAATGAATGAATGAATATATATAGCGCATACAATGCAGCGTATGCGGTCTCGCGTGATCTCCCCATTATTACTGTAGCGGTGATACGCCTCTGTCAAGTCAGAACTCTCTTTGAACAACTGAAGTAATGAGCGTACAGGCTCCTCGATATTGTTCCTGAAGTCAGCACGCCTCGAGACCAAGATTGCTCATTTCATTTCTCCATTCTGCCTGCTATCGTTTATTTCCGCTGCCCCAGCTCAGGTGCTTCAGTATCGATGGCAGATGCCGGGGCTAGCAAAAATCTTTTCCTTCCTTTTCACTGTTATTTTAATAAAAAAACCACCACCACCACCACCTTCAGTGATTTTTGTTTTTCGCGCCTATTATGTTTTATAAGATCTCCACTAGGCGGCGCTAGTAGTCCATGACTTATAGCATCATTCTTTGGTTGCCGCCTGGAATCGCGCGGAGCCTAGTTCCTTTCAAGCCAGCCAATGTAGAGGTCGTGTACTGCGCGCCGTCAGGAACTAATTGTTAAGAATTTATTTAATAACTTAACATGTATCACTACGCAGCACCGAAAAGATTTACCTTTGCTGTTCTTGTTCTCAGTTCTGCTAAGTACTTCGTGCACGCCACAGGTATGTCATCGTTCCTGTCTCTTTAGGAGTAAAAGAGTAGTCAGAGTTTACTTCACTGTTTTCCAGCAGGAAAGGCATATTCAGCTATAACCTTAAAAAAAGGACGCTTTATTTCATTGCTGATACTAAAGAGAGAGAAAAAATGATAGCCTGTAGTGGAAAATCGCGAGGTTTAGAATTAAAACCGTCAGATGAAATAAGAGAGAAGATGAAGAGCGTTGTGTCGTAGCAGTTTATTGCAGCGAAAAAACTAAATTTGAAAGCTGTTTAGAGTCAAACAACCCTGTTATATAAAAGCGGTTCTGGAGGTTATCAGACTTATTTCCTCTGATAGGCATGGTGTTCTTTCATTCATCTTGATTCAGGACGTACGTGTGTCAACTAGTGCCGCATGCCTGGTATTATGGTGGAATGCTTTATAGCATCCTCATCAGCGAGCAGTGCACGGTTTCGTAATTAGCCACGAGGTTCTTCGTGTCAGGCGCGGTAACGAAGTCTATGAATGTCCCTTCCAGAAGTTCCCAAGATCAAGGAATTTAGATTTCCCGCTAGCCTTTCGCCCGGCGACACCGTTGCCGTCAATTGCGTGGTGGGAAAGGGAAGCACAGGTCCGTTCGAACTGTCCTGGCGGAAAGACGGCCTCCCTGTCGAACACACGACGAGACTCACAGTGACTTCGCACAAAGGCGCACCGTTGTCAACACTGAGCATAGTGGACATCAGGGCAGAGGACAGCGGCAACTACACCTGCGTGGCCCGGAATGCGGCCGGAAGTGACGAATACTCTGCGCACCTGGCAGTCACAGGTAACGGCTACTCCGATGTGCGATGGTCCGCTGCTTGCGCGAACGTAACCTACGTCTGACTGAAGTATATACTGCTTTGAATTTTTTTTTCCGATAATCTGGGCTAACTAGATGATTTTATTGATACGGTCTAGTCCCGATAATTTGAACCGGAATGGAACCGAAAATTCGTTTGAATTAAGCTAAGTCCGAATTGGTAAGTCCGTTTCAATACACTTGTGTACGGAATCGAAGGGTAAGTTTCAATAAACCGGGAGTTCAGAACAGCGAGAGTCCATTGCACCTATACAGCCAAATACACAAGACTGCAGTGAGCTATACGCCGACTGGGACTGTGCTTATCCTGCCAGAGTGATCATATTCAGGATTGAACCGTACAGAGGTCAAAACGCTTGTCTAGAACACGTTCTGGGCGTGTTTCGGGCTGAACTCGCGATACCTAGCGATAACATTTGGTTAAACATGGTCTGGATGTGAGCAGGTTCAGTTAAACTCATAGGATCTCATCGTCACTTTTTGCCTTCCTGGTCGCAGCGGCGTTGGAAGCTGCGGAACACACAGTTCGGTCGTTCTAGACTTTTGTTTTTCCCTCTGTACATAACCCAGGAAATGACACCTTGTGAAGGGTATAGAGGATGTAGTGGAAGCCCGTCTTTTTCACCAATGTCGAAAAAAAAAACTGCCCCCTCTTACAAAACGGCGTCATCCAGTACGCAAACCTTGCCGGACAGCTGCAGAGGCCAGCTGTCACTTCTTTTTGCCTAATATGAAAGACTCTAGCACTATGGTATCTTAATGCAAACACCTCAAGTGGGCCTGGGAGGATCTTTACAAAAAACTTTCCGCGCTTTCGCCCGCTCAGAGAATGGCAGTTAGATGCACACGCACACTGGTGGAGCAGCGAAGCGCTAACGAATGGCTAACCAACAACAATAAACGGACCAACAATCTAAGGATCCAGACCGTACATAGCGCCGAAACGCCTTGTCATCCGCCGTACCCAAAGCGCTGCAAGTCTTGTTCCTTCTTGAAAACGGTCTGCTGGCGCTGACAGCGTACATTGGGCCCTTTCCGGGATGCCGGCTTCTGATATATTTTTCTGTTTTTTTTTTTGTTCTTGCCGTTGTTGTTGCATTCGGGAGAGGGGTGCCTACGATGTTCACATTAAACGACCGCGAGTGGATACGCATGCGACATCCTCGCACAGTTTCGGTATGAAACTTCGAAGAGCTTTCACAGTCACCCACCAGCCGGCGCTAGTCGTCCACCGGCTGCGCCGCGCGAAACGTGAACCCGCATCGGAGTCCGAAAGGCGCTCCGGTCACCGGTCAGTCCCGACTCGGCGTTCTTTGACGTGCGGGCGTTTGCACTGCTAGTTCCACAAAGCTTGCTGCGCCTTCCAAGTGCAGCCTCAAAGAGCGGCTGTGATTATGAAAGCGTTCTTGTTTCTGGCGATCGGGCTGTCTTCGGTGATTCGTCATTCTGAACCCAGCGGTAAGATCCCCACTTCCCTACTGTTCCTATGATTACCGATTTCGCTTGAATACCTTGGGCCTCACGGACCTCCGGACCTTCCAGGGCCTCCGAAGCTGAGGGAATTCTCGTTCCCTTCCGAAGTCTCCCTCGGCGAGGAAATCATCGTCGTTTGCGTAGTGAAGAAGGGCTCGGCAGGCGATCTCTTTCCCATCACGTGGCTCAAGGACGGAGGGGAGCTGAGGCAAAGCGACCGCCTCTCCGTGTCGGCTCAGTCCCAGAGCAGCGCTTCGCTCCGCATCGCCAGTCTTCGTCCCGAGGACGTCGGCAACTACACATGCGTGGCGAGGAACTCGTTCGGCAGCGACAGCTTCACAGCGCCGCTCGTCGTGAACGGTAATTGTAGAAGCGCCAACCTTACGGAAACTATACTCGCATGGTTGTGCCAGTTTGCCTGGTGCTGTTTTGTCATGAGGGTAGCTTGGGAATGCGAACCGGAACGATGTAAGGGCAGTGCGACTAGGGGGGAGAAACTGGGAAGAATGAGCTAGAAACTTGGAGAAGCAATAGGGAGGGACATGGAGAAACAATAGGGACAAACTTGGCTTCATAGGTGCTGAGGTGTCAACACTGTTTTTGCGCTGTCCCTCGCTACGTCAGTGGACGTAACGCGTTTTATGAAGACGAACACGTACTCCTGAATAAAAGACGACGGCCGCGCTGCATTCTTCCTGTCGTCGCTCCTATTCACAGTGCTAATATCAAATCATTAAAGGAGTCGCGTCTTCAACATGAGAACTGACGACTTAAGTATGAGAACCGACGACTCATAAGACATCCCGCACATACATAACCGCAATACGCAGACGTTGTGAGTGCCGACCATTAGTTTTTTGCCAACTAGTTCAGTTGTCGAGACATCGACTGCCACTATAATGTTTTGGAGTAGTTTTCTGGCCGTACTAAAATGTGAAGCGCGAGCGTAATTTTCCGACATGATTATCGCAAAGGCTGTGAAATTTGTTCAAATTTGCTAAATCTGTTTCGATGAGCTAAACATTGCGCTGACAAGGTATTTAACACGGTCGTTCAGTGAGTAAGGTGGCCAGAAAAAAAAATGTAGCGAAATACAGGCACCTCTGCACGTACTAAGTGCCACGTTATCAGCGGCTGCACAATGGTACCACGAACTGGTTTTACTCGTCACCGACACCTGCTTCATCACTCTCGTTGGTTTTGTTTGTTTCGAGTCACGGACGGATGTCCAGTAAGAATATGCATGCATATTTTGCTCATACAAATCTCGATACGACCTTTACGCAAACGCAGCGTACTGTAGCGGAACTTCCGCCATAGAACTGTCGCGAACTTACTGCTGCGAACATTGCCTTGCTTTAGATACACGGAACACGCGTAACATGTCAGAAACGCTGTATTTACGCGTTCGGGGCTCTCCATAGCATGCAAGAGAGCGTTTTTGGCGAACTGCTTATCCGCGATACCTGATTCGCCTGTCCTGACGCACTCGCGCCAACTTTTAAATGATGGTGCGTTGTTACGCGCAGCCTGCGACAGGCGGCGCTAGTTGTCCATCCCTGCACGTACTCTCCGCGCGATAGCTTTGAGGTCCCGTTTCCCTTTCGCCTAGCGTCATTTTGTTTGGTACCTCCGAGAGTGCACAGCTCGTTGCGACGAGCACAAGACGTTCAGTACAACCTGCTGGTTTCACCTCTGGCAGCGTTTACGTACGGACCTGCAAAACCTTCACACCCTAGAAGCAATGGCGGGCCACTTCACCTTACTTGGTCTAGTCCTTCTACTGTCCTCAGTGAAGACGACTTGGGCAAGCCTAGCCGGTAAGCTACGCAAGACTTCGTGCCCCTTTCTGGAAGCATGGTCATATCATGAGACTAAATTTTTACCAGCATAGTCTGCGTGCATTTTTGCGCGCCAGCTCCACCGAAGATTGGAGAGCTGTCGTTTCCTTCTGACGTCACGCTGGGAGACGAAGTGATTGTATCGTGCGTAGTCAAGAAAGGCAGCGCGGGACCGTACCAGGTCTCGTGGCAGAAAGACGGGCAGGTGCTTCTTCAGACCGGAGCTGGGGGTCGCGTCAGCGTGTCGGCGCCTTCCAAGAGCAGCGCCACTCTCCACATCGCCAGTCTGCGTGCCGAGGACGTGGGCAACTACACGTGCACGGCTCGGAACGGTTTCGGAAGCGACAGTGCCACAACGCAGCTCGTCGTCCACGGTAACCGGTCACGAGTGCACGGCCTGCCTGCGTTGCATGAATTGCGTACAGTGCGCTTGGTTACGAGATTAGTTTACCAGACCATGGCCACTGAAATATGCTACTACTGCATGGCGCATTGAACCATTGGCAGGGTTCGCGAGACTCACGTGACTCCTCTATTACAGCTGACTTTGACTACGTTTGTCGCCATATAAATGAAGCGCTCCACGGAGGACGCCTAGTGAGCAAGGCGTGAATGTATGAACTGTTGCGTTGCGGGGCGTTGGAACCGTTCCTTTGACTAGTTCAACGGGTTTTCGTGTGGCTAGTTTTGATGATGATGATGATTTTTTATGGCGCAAGGGCATGTGTGGCCAAAAAGCGCCATGACACAAGGTTTTTTCTTCTACCCAAGGTGGGGTCAAAGACTCATTTCCCGAGTATTTCACTCTAAAGAAGCTGAGCACCAGACCAGGGGAAAGCTTGTACCCACCGTATAGCCAGTGTGTACTCGGCGGCACTGGGGATCGAACCCCGCACCTCCCGCATGCGAGGCGGATGCTCAAACGACTTGGCCGCCGCTGCGGTGTGGCTAGTTTTGAACGCCTCATGCTGAACGTATGCAGAAAGGCAGTTGTTTGCCACCAGAAAGCGGGAATTCAACGTTAGCACTAAAACGCGGTCGATGAGAGAACGAGAGTCGTTACATTTTACCATGGCTCGCGGGAAACCTTGTGTTATAATTTGCGGTATGAGTATTGTTTTTTTTGCATTTGCAGTGGTAATTTTGGTATCATTATTTCTGCTTCTTTGCTAATCAGTGCTACTATCATCTGAAAACTTGTGTCCGACATCCACGTCCTCCCACATTTTCGCAGTAAATTCTCAGGAACGAATTCTTAATTCTTCACATCGCCAAATTTGCTTGCGCGTGCTCACCACACCATAAAAATGAATAATCGTTTATTGTTTACAGATCGTGATGCAGTAAGTAAACGTTGTTTTCACTATCTGCGCAACGTGCCGGTGACCTTTCGCGACGCACGTGTCTCTGTACAAGGTTTCGAGATATGCGGTCTTCGAAGCGCTCGCGCTCATTCGTAGTTGTCCAAACCTCCACAAGGTGTCGCTAGCTCCTCGCTGTCCACGGCATGTGCCTTTAACTCTGGAAGGCGCGCCTGCTTTCCCAACGCACTCGCTGCCGGGACAGATGACTCTCGAATCCCAAGGTGCCTGCACGGCTAATTTTCTGTGCGGTTCAGAGAACTTCCGCAGAGATATGAGGCTACTGTCCGTGCTTCTGGTGTCAGCGACTGCGCTGCTCAGTGCAGATGCTGAGCTGCAAGGTGAGCGGTCGAAGCTGTTATTCTTTGGCAAAGTACACTACTACCGTTTCAGGCTGTGCAGTCGTGCATTATTCACTTGGCTAGAAATGGATCGCAGTATTAAGCGTCAAGCGCACAGCATTCAGTGGGGACTGGGCACGTAATGATTGCATATTAGAGTAATTCAACGCCAACCATGTTGTTCGTTCGTGATATCTTGACAGAAGTCCTGCATAGCATATATGTCTATCTAGCTTAATGTGGGAACTTCAGAAGAAGTAATATACGAGTATGTTCTCTACAAATAATGGTTCGTTAAAGGTATAAAAGCCTATGCAAGGTTTCTCATCCGCGTGTGCAGGACTTTGTATTAAGACATTCCTGGGAGTTAATGAACGCACAGTGAAGCAGTGAAAAAAGTATTCCCCCCCATAATGTTGCAGCTCCTCCGAAACTGCAAAGCGCTGGCTTTCCCAGTGAAATCTCGTTGGGCGACGACACCGTTGCGGTGTGCCTCGTAACGAAGGGCTCTCCGGGACCATTCAGGATGGCGTGGCTCAAGGACGGAAAAGAAGTGCAGAGTGACGATCGCGTCAATGTTGTTATCAAGGCGAGCAAGGCAGTGCTGAACATCGACACTGTTCGAGTCGAGGACATCGGAAACTACACCTGCACAGCGACGAACCGCTTTGGAACGGACGCCCTGACTATGGCTCTTCTAGCGACAGGTGAAAGCGCCTTTAAAGCTTGCACTCACCATTGACAGCCAAGTGCCAATGTCAGTTGTCGGCCTGTTTTCTTTTGCAACTCTCGGTGTTTCGCGCGGCTCCGTTCATGGTGTTCTTTAGTTTTGCGCGTTTAGCCGTCAAATGGCCGGTCACTTGCTGCCAACCCACAACTTTCGTTATAAGCATAACATGCGCATTAATCCGCCTTACGTTGCTTTCTGATCGCCTGATATTTTGGGCGGTGCAGTCACTATTAGAACACTTTATTTTTCAACATGTCAGAGCGCAAACATTTGCTGATGCAGCGGTGTTTAACATTGGAAGCACATTATTTGCGTTTTTTTTGGGGGGGGGGGGGGGTGACAAGCGCACAGCCTGAAGGCGAAAACACGTTCTCTGAAGAAGAAGAAAAAAATGGGACCTGAATAGTTTTCTGCAGTATATATAGCACACTCGCGTTGTTTCCATTCTCGAGATTAAAACTACTGCAGGCAAAGTGGACCCTTCTGAAAAGAGGCCCCTCCGTTAGCGTGCAATTGACTATTATACTCCGAGAATACAAAGTGAAAAGCACAACGCTCCATGGGATTTGGTAATGTAAAATTACACGGAAAAATAAGACCCGTAGCCTCATTTCAGGCGAAGAATTGACAAAAAACTTAGCTTGCTGTGCTCCAGCCATTGCAAGTGTTCCGTGATAGTGTACTAGGCTGTACTACTGTAACTTTGTGCGCGTTGCGTGTTCCAATGACGCGTACTCAGCATTTTTATTCATTTTCCGCGAAACAATTATCAGTATCGCGTACTGTGGCGGCGCAAGCGGCTTTTTCAATGCACTCGGGCTTGGTCGTCACACAGGAAGACTTCATTGCTTCACTCTATATGCGTGGAGAAGAGCTTGGAAGCACATTGGATGCTTCCTGCGTCGAGAATGTAAGAGTGTTCTCCTAGGGGCATCGGGAAAGACGCAGCAGCGTGGTGTGTACGGCAGAGACGGATGCACCAAGAAACACTACCCGCATCCAAGTTTTCTGCCCACTGCCTTTCGGACACGGACACACACACTGAACGAATACGAAGCACTTACCAGAGCCCTAGAAGCTTGAACTGACGCCATTTCCATCAGACATGGTGCTGGCAGAAAATGCGGCGGTTGTTCATTCGGCCACGAGGGACACTTCTTCATCCTGCAACGATAGACATCCCTTATAAAAACGGTTTATAAAGTTTATGTAGACTCATTATAGACTGTACTGCCTTCCTATAGATGTTTCCTTCTATTCATAGACTATAGACAAAGTCTACTAAATGTGTGTGATGCTAAATCTATAGAGTGTCTGTGGACTGTGTATAGGATTTGTATTGCCTATAGACTAGTCTATAGAAAGTGTAGACTTCATCGACAAACGTTTATGGGCAGATCCATAGACTGCCCGAATAAACTTTTGTAAGGGACAGCAAGTGAGTGAGAGGCAGCGAAGGCATTGGGGGTTTATGGTCATATACGACGCCAAGTCGCCCCGGTTAAAGTCCCCGTCCACGCCGAATTCGAAAGTAACAACAAAAATGAAACGGACAAGTGTCCTCATACCGAAAGCGGTATCCAAATGCGGTTCGCGAATAAAGTATCCACTGGAGGCGTGGGAAACGTCGCAACTTTTGTCGTTCGGAACTCAATGTAGCTGTAAAGACCCGAACGGACCGTTCTTAAGGAAGCCTAGTAGAAGCCTACTTTTGTGCCATCTGTTAGTGCGCTCCATTTCATGGTGTTCCTTGAGGAGTTATGACGATCAGCGGGAATGGCGCCTTCCGACGCAGTTTCTCCCGAGTTGCTCTTATGATGCGCACCGGTGGCAACACCCGCTTTCGTGAATGATATTTACAGGAAACTGTAATACGAGGATCTCACTACAAAAATTTCAGCACGAAGATCGTGACAATAATGTAATCTGTAAGTCGGCCCCAAGGTGCACGGAGACAGTTGAATTTGCATGGCGCCGAAGCCTTCAAAGTGGGCGCAGTTGTCATACATGCTCCGCCTTCTTGGTATCCTTAATTAAATTCATTGTCATCACGAACTCCTATTCAGTGCGCGCTGGTCTAAAGTTTGCAAGCTTTCGCTGCAGCTGTGATTACTGCTTTCGGTCCACAACAGTCTTATGGCGTTCACACAAGCTTGTATCTCTGGCGTAATACAGTGCTCAGATAACCCTGACTCAAGCTTCCCGTGATGTAATGGGTGGTTGCATTCTATGTTCACATATTGCCTGAGCGAACTCCTGGTTACCACAGGCCTCTGTCAACCATGGTGCCATGAGTCTCACCACTGTGACCGTACAAAGGCGATGATTAATGTTTTGGGTTTAGTCCTTGGAGTTATGCTGCCAAAACACTGATATGCCCCTCCAGGTGTTAAGTATCGTCGGCTAGGGCATTCCTTAACAATAACGTCCTTTCGAGCTGTTCGCTGTTTTCAGCTGAACGTGTTGTCCTGATTCACTCCGACCGAACGTACGAATTTCGCGCTTTTGCTTGGACGGTCCGCATTTAGTGCCCGAACCGCCCACCAGCTGGCGGCACGTGTCCCACGAAGAAGCCACGTTTCCGCTTTTGAAAGAACCCGAAGCTACGTACCACTCCAGTTAGAGTGGGACGACCACTCTGCGAAGGCTTCTCTTAAGCGCTTCGATCTAATACTCTAGTTCTTTAACTTTTCAGCAGACAAACGCTCATTGTTGAAAAGTAACACGAGGACGCTGGATCACACCATGTTCCTCCTTTTCCTTCTGTGCGTCTCTAAGGTCTTTGCTACCGGCGACGTTGGTAAGCTTCGAGTTTTCTTGCTCTCCGCGCTGTATCTTTCGTATGCGTTTACAGCAGATACGTAAAAACATGAAGCACTGCATGCGAATGAAGAATGACTGGCACACTGAAAAGCTTGGTGCAGGGTCACTTTCTGAGTGCACGCTTGAACCTGTGAAGAGTGATTCTGAGAAAATATACATCTGCCGAGGCACAAATCGACAGCAAGTTATTCATAAAATCGACAAGCAGTTTTGTTACCGGCGTGTTGAGGCAGCGTGGAATCGATCGCCTGTCCTCTGGATTTTGCAACTGTGTGCATTAAGAGGAATAAGTCAAGACTGACTAAATGAAGCCGGCTTTCTGCTCCTCCTAAACAGCACCCAAGGTTGGGAAGTTCGGCTTTCCCCCGGACGTAGCTCTGGGTGACGAAGTCATGGAAAACTGTGTGGTCAAGAAAGGCAGTGCCGGACCGTATCGCATCACGCTGTTCAAAGACGGAAAGGAGATCCGTAGCGGCGACCACGTCACAGTGTCCAGCCACTCCAGGAACAGCGCTACGCTGCTCATCGCCAGCCTCAGACCGGAGGACGTCGGCAACTACACCTGCACCGCGAGCAACCCCCACGGCAGCGACAGCGTCACTGCCCCGCTGGTCGTCAACGGTAACCGCGCTTGCTTTTGTTCCCGGCATGCACTTGACAGCCCGCCCTGCAAATGTGTTAGTCTCTCTTCTGACTACCGAAAAACCGAAACGTGTTGTGAAATTACCCGCCGCTGTGGCTCAGTGGTTAGGGCGCTCGGCTACTGATTCGGAGTACCCGGGTTCGAACCCGACCGCGGCGGCTGCGTTTTTATCGAGACAAACCGCTAAGACGCCCGCGTGCTGTGCGATGTCAGTGCACGTTAAAGATCTCCAGGTGGTCGAAATTATTCCGGAGCCCTCCACTACGGCACCTCTCCATTTATTCTTTCACTCCCTCCTTTATCCCTTCCCTTAGGGCGCGGTTCAGGTGTCCAACGATATATGAGACAGATACTGCGCCATTTCGTTTCCCCAAAAACCAATTATTATTATTATTATTATTAATATTATTATTATTATTATTATTATTATTATTATTATTATT
The DNA here is from genome assembly GCF_052857255.1 of Amblyomma americanum. NCBI lineage: Eukaryota > Metazoa > Arthropoda > Arachnida > Ixodida > Ixodidae > Amblyomma > Amblyomma americanum. The sequence continues at coordinate 52,689,474 of NC_135506.1, forward strand.
ATTATTATTATTATTATTATTATTATTATTATTATTATTATTATTATTATTATTATTATTGTGAAATTACTCGGGAAGTGACGATATACTATGTTGTGTTGATACGGATTCTGATTTTAGTTCGGCACGGAGAATCGCGCGAAATGGTATGAACCGACGCTCTACGGTGTGATTTTGATCATAGTCATGTACCCGCACCCACGTGACTACATATCATCATTATTCAATCCTTAAAGGCTTTAGGTTGAGACACTTTGTTTTCACTTAGGGTATATCGACAGTGGTCAGTATAAGTATACGAACCAGTTATGGGCGCTAGGAAATTACAAAGAGAATAAAACTGAAGAAAATATTGAATGACAGTAACTGGAGAACATGCATTTGTGCAATGATAATTTGGTGCAGGAAGGAAAAGTGAAAAGGAAAACAATTATAGTAATAACCCTACTTGCAATGCTATTTTATTTTCATTGGCGTTTCTGCTTGTTTCGGAATAGCTTATGTGAACAAATATTACGCGAAAATGCGCCGTTGGTTTCCCGCAGCTTGACTGCATGGCGAGTGCATCACTAGCCCTTAAAGCATATGGCGGCGCGCATTAGCGGCCTTGTACGTACGAATGCATGTTAAAGCAGACGCGAAACCACGTATGCATCAGCATGAAACTAACAGAACGATCCTGCAAGCATGTGCCAAGACAACAGTGTTATTGTTCAGTGTAATGTGGAATTCTTGCTGCTGGCGGCTGTTTATTTCGGGTTCCTGAATTTCACCGGCCTCCGACCGCTATTGTGCTCACTTATCAATGTGTCCAGCATGCGGATACTGATCAATCAATTTCATAATAAATGTGTCATGTGATCGAAACACTCTTCTTGAAATATACTACTCCGTTTTTGAAGAAAATGCTTCGGGATCGGACGCTTTGGACACAAAGCTCCTTGACCGTCGAAAAGATAGTGTCCTTAAATATCACTTGCAGATATTAGCACAAAGCGTGACTCGACACCGCTTTGTGCTGCCGTGCTGCTTCTGTATACTATAAAGCCATTTGTCGAACCGATTCGACTTCATTGGCGCGTCGCGGGTGTGGTGAATGGTCAGATCGGATTTACTGTTCTGTCACAATGTCCTGCCACATTTTCTTTTTTCTTCTTTATGGTTATACCTCGTCGAAAACTGGCTTCGCCGAAGAGACAAGATATAAATGGCACTTTCGCGGCGCGACTTCTTTCCTCATTTTTCGGCTCCGCGGCACGCCTCTGCCAACGGAACGAAGTCGCGTGCAGAGCATTTCTGCCGTTGCTTTTGCCATATATGTTGCGTCGGCGACCGCGCCTGCTGTTCGCAGTTCATACCGCGAAGCCTTAATAGCGGAGTCGAGCGGGGCAATTTCAAATATTTTTTTAATTTTCACTTGGCCTGCCCGCCACCTAACGGACGTAATTGAGAGCACTAATTGCTGTTTTCTTACACAAATGCGCACGTATGTGTTGCAAATTTCTGGCATCGTCCATAGTTAAATCTGCACAAGGCCAAGACGCCAGCGAAATGTTTTCTTCCAGAAATCGAGATGTAGCCTCGTAAGTGCCACATTCCGAAACCATCAAAACGGCGCATCGCGGTACTTTGAAATGACTTAAGTTTCGAATTCACCTAACTGGTCCGCCATCATCTTATTCGCGGAAAAGCTTCGAAATTTTACAACCAAATATCGCGGCTTCCACCATCCCACGATCACGAGTCTTGAAACTGTTCGCCGGATGAAACTGGCCGTGTGGGGTCACGAGTTACGGAAACTTCCGACAGGTGCCGCTAGTTGTCCGTACTGTGATTTCTCCTCGCATCTGTCGGGTCCAAGTACATCCGCTCTCACTTTTCAGTATTCGTCGAGGCGGCGCCGTGCTTCACGTTTAGGGATTTCGGTGATCCCATTTGCCAGTACCTCAACGATGAGGTGCTCCCTCGTGTCGCTTACGTTCTTCGCGATTCTTTGCTGCGGACCAATGCGGGCGGAAGGTGAGCACCCTTTCGGGCAAATCTTTCGAATTGTTTCAGCGCTTGTCGTGGCAAAATGTACTCTCAACACCCCATGCTGCTCCTTAAATTGTCATATATATCACACTTACGTAGCAGTGTCTGATCCTAACCACTCAATCAATTTTTTTAGGTCTACCTAGTTGCATCAAACTACGACTAGAGATAAAATTGAGCCTCCCTCACATCCGCCACAAAAGTTTATCCAAGGTTGCAAAGAATCACAGACATCAAACTATGGCCCCTGATTGACTATCCATTCACTTCGAAATCAGTGTGGCCAGAGTAGCGCATTTCCCTTCATATCCGTCTTCAACCCGGATAAAGTTTTAAAACTTGGTTGGTGTGAGGCACTACAAGCCTTTGAAGTCATGCTCTGATGGCCGCCACCCGGGATTAAGCACCAAGCCAGCCAAACCTCCCCTAACGCCTTCCCTTGCTTGGTTCATCAATAGTTTTTACCTACCTACCTTGAGAGTGCACGGGTATTTGGAATGCGTGGCTCAGTACAGCGCTGAATAAGAGGACCGTTCACGTTCTAGGCCCGCCAAAGCTGCACAGCTCGGGATTCTCAAGCGAGCTGAGCCTCGGCGAAGACGCCGCTGCCACGTGCGCCGTGAAGAAGGGCGCCTCGGCACCGCTCTCACTGAGCTGGCATAAGGAGGGAGGCCGGGAGATCATCAACACCGACCGCGTCTCCGTTGTCATCAAGGCCAGCAGCGCCATGCTCACAATCGATTCCGTTCGGGTGGAAGATGTTGGCAATTACACCTGCACGGCAAGGAACGCCCTGGGCAGCGACACCCTGACAGTCCCGCTGCTGGTTGCAGGTGAAGCACTGAACGCCACCTACTATTTTTTCTCTTTACCAAATACGTCGCCGCGATCGCTCAATGCTCGCGGCGTTCGCGAGGTCGCGGGATCGAATACCGGCCCCGCCCGGCCACATTTCGACGGAGGCGACATCCAAAAACGCCTGTATGCTGTGCGATGTCGGTGCATGTTAAAGAACCCCCTGGGAGTCGAAATAATCCGGAGCTCTCCACAACGGCGAAGTCTTCCTCTCTCCCTCATTTTTCTCCTGCTTTCATTCGTTACATCTCGGCGAGGTTCCGATGCGTACCGAGGGAGGGAGCGACAACTATTACTGCGCTTTTTCTTTGCTCACGAAATGTCTGAAAAATTTTGTCAAGAAAATAAACAAGTGCCAGTAAGAGTATTTCTACAGAGGCGCAGTACGCAGCTTAGGACGCTGCGCTATGAAAAACGTGCTTCAAGCCGCTGCCACCAGAGGAGCTTCTTACCGCTTTTCTCTCGTGTGTGGGAAGATATATGGGCATTCAGTGCAACCCTTCGATACGCCTTGGTACATGTTTTCACGTTCCTTTTCGCGATTTTTTCTGGGGCCACGAACCTTACTGCTCTGCGTTGCTTTGATGCGAATGTATTATCAAAAGGATACACCTGCGATTCTCAACTATGTGAAGCAACTGACTGTTAAGAAAAAGACACGCGGGTACTTTATGCGAGCGCAGCGCTTTCGTCGCCAGTCACAGGTAGCACGACATTGGCGCCACAGGTTTGAACTCGTCCCCTTTCGGTGCTAGTGCTGAAAGTAGCCACCAGGTGACTCTACCTGTCCAGTCACTCCTATATAACTCGCTTCCGCAGAACAGCTACTACCCCCAGCGTTTCTCACTCCGTGAAGAAGCATTCAGGGAAGTCGTAAGTGCAGTTTATCCCTCTGCTTAGAAGACTCTGTTGGTGTCAGCGCCCATTGAAGGTCTGAAGGGGAAAGAGCCCGGATGAAGCCATGCCGGATACTCTGAATGCACTCCTCTTATTTCTGGTTCTTTACTCGACAGTCGAATCGGCAACGGCGTCTGGTAAGCGTTATCGAATCCGTTCACATCAATTTATCGCGATATGTTCACAGTTCGTTGCTCCAAATTCGTTTTGCAGACGTGCCAAAAGTTGGCGACCTGTCGTTCCTCTCCACTCCATCGATGGGGGAAGAATTGATTGTCATGTGCGTCGTCAAGAAGGGTGCCGTAGAGCCTTACCGCATTACATGGCGCAAAGACGGTTCGGAACTGAGACCAACGCAGCGACTCTCCACGTCTTCGGTGTTTAAGAGCAGTGCTGCGCTGAGGATCGCGAGCCTTCGTCCAGAAGACGTCGGAAACTACAGCTGCACGGCGACCAACTCGTTCGGCAGTGATACCTCATCGGCTGCGCTTCTCGTACACGGTAACGAAGCCTCTGTATAGTACGAAAATATTTGTGCGCTGTAAATCAGATGTAAAGACTGTCTCGTTAGACTTGGCGTGCTTGGATGGATGTCATTTTTGCGGCCCTTTTCTGTAGCTTACTCGGCTCCATTTCATGTCATCACGTGGTGTGAAAACATGCCGCTCTGCGAGGCAGCTGTGCCGTGGGGCCTCCAGTAACTGCTTACGGAGCAATAAGTCGTTGCAGTTGATTTTTGTTAATCGTCAATAACCAGGTATGAAAGAGGAGCACATGCGTGACGCAATTTTGTCCTCAATATCCCTCAAGAATATCACCTATGGGGCAGAAACGTGAAGCTAACGAAAAGAGTTCAGCTTAAGTTAAGGACCACGCAGCGAGCCATGGAAAGAAAAATGATAGGTGTAACGTTAAGAGACCGGAAGCGGGCAGAGTGGGTGAGGGAACAAACACGGGTTAATGACATCCTAGTCGAAATCAAGAGAAAGAAATGGGCTTGGGCAGGGCATGTAATGCGAAGGCAAGATAACCGCTGGTCTTTAAGGGTAACGGAGTGGGTTCCAAGAGAAAGTAAGCTTAGCAGGGGGCAGCAGAAGGTTAGATGGGCGGATGAGATTAAGAAGTTTGCGGACATATGGTGGGAGCAGCTGGCAAAGGACAGGGTTAATTGGAGAGGCATGGGAGCGGCCTCTGCCCTGCAGTGGGCGTAGTCGGGCTGATGATAATGATTATTACGATGACCATGTCAAGGATAATGGAGTGTATATCGTTACTGCAGTGTACTTTGTACCTGCGACAGAGCGACACTGCAGTCACGCATCATCATCAGTGCCAAAGGCCTCACATCATTACTCTCGCGAACGCCTCTGTACTATGGCGCCTGGTTTGTGTTGTTTTTCTAAGCCTGAGCGCAATACGATTGAGGTGATTACTCGGAAGCGGCGACGAAGGCTATATTTTTATGTCGCTGTAACAGGTATCTAGTGGTAGCATTTCAGCACTTAGCAGATTTCTTGTTTCCGATCTCGCAGAATTGCTTGAACCTTATGCAACAGGCGTTTTCATTTCTGGCTAATGGTCCATGTGAGCGGCTTGGCCTTTCGCAACAAGTTTCGAAAATGCTGGCCGGTAATCTCACTGGCACCTGCCGCTTGCCTTCGCTTTTATGTTTTGAAACATTAATCTAAAGCTTGGCGATTCCTGAGGGCAGGGAACGCATCCAAGTTGGCACGGTACTTTCGCGCATCTTATGCTTTTACGGAGTGTTTGAATTACGCCGCCTAGGCAGCCCGCACTGGTGCGTGCAACGCCCACTAGGTGCCGGCACTTGTCCGGCTGGTTGCCCTTCTCGCCGTCGATAGCCCGATTCTCAGCGTTTTTCACATCCAGCACTGCCAGTCGCTGTGACGAGATCTGTGGTCTACACAGACTCAACTTTCGTTCGGAGTACCTTGCGCGTACTGAATCTCCTCTGGGGAGTCCCAAGCCCCATATCCAAGCTAGCAAGCCTACAACGTCCGCTTTCTTGCCATCATGATAAACCCTACTGCGGTGTCTGCATTGTTTCTTATCGTCATCGGTCTGGCCTCTGCAGACAGCACCGGTAAGCAATCCCCCAGACATCCGGCCCACCTCCAATGGTCATCACTAAACGTAGCGTGCGTTACTTAACTTCCTGTTCGCGGGCCCGCCTTTCAGGACCACCGTAAGTTTTCGAATTCACGTTTCCCCCGGAAGTGGCTCTGGGCGACGAAATCCTGGTCGGATGCGTCGTCAAGAAAGGAGCGCATGGCCCGTACCACTTCACGTGGCAGAGAGACGGCAGGGATCTGGAGAGCAGCGACCGGCTGTCAGTGTTCGGCCAGTCCAGGACCAGCGTCGCGCTACGCATCATGGGTGTGCGGCCCCAGGACGTGGGCAACTACACCTGCGTGGCGAGGAACTCGTTCGGCAGCGACAGCTTCACGGCTCCGCTCGTGGTCCACGGTAATGCAAAAATTTGTTTTACGGCGGCTGTGTGGTCGGGTTCTAAGTTCCGCGCATGTGGCCTTTCTAGAAAGAATTACCAAGCATCGCCGCCTCGTGTTCGGCAGGGAGACACGAGGTCATGTCGTCGTTCAGTTCTTGTTCACTGTCCGTGTCCGTGCCTTTTTGGGCACTTGAGCAACAAAGAGGCGGCTACAACTGTGTGGACCGCCACACCCTTTATTTTGAGACGAGGGAAGAATAAGAAGAAAACGGGTAATTAGCTGCTGCTATAAGACACGCCATGTACAGGGTGTCTTTGTCCCGTTGTTTAGCCTTAGCTGTAACGCTTCTCTGATACGTTTTACTAAGACCGTGTGGTCTGCTAATGTTGGGTGCTAGAGACAGTCACACAGATCTGCTGGCAAGGAACGATCTCCTTGTCTTGGTTTTGGCAATCAACTTTTTGATTAGGGGCAATCTCACAAAATATGTGAAGAGAGGTGTGGATCACTGCAAGATGAACATGTGTGTGTGCGTGTGTGTGTGTGTGGGGGGGGGGGGGGTCCTATAAGCCGTGCACTGAGCGGTGTGCGTACGGCAACCACCGTATTCTTTTCTTGGAAAACAAGAAATAAAACTAGCTGTTCTAAGCTCATGCAGCCACATCTGTAGCATTCGTCGCATGTAACAGTGATCGCGCGCTCACATCGCGACGCGTATGCTGTTAGCAGTTGCCCGCACCGCTCGCAGTATCATGGTTGGCCAAACCAGGATTTGTAACTGGTCAAGAAGTGTCATTGAATCCGACCATGTGGCGTCTTTCCGTGGACGCTACAGACGCGCCGCTTAGGGACTACGCGTGTGACTTCGGCGAGCGGGCCCGTTCTGCACTTTACCTCTCACTTGCCAAACACATGATGCGATCTACTGCTGATGTCACCATACTAGGAGCCGGACACCCAAACATTAAGGTGTCCGTGATTGCTCAGTGTTCTCCCTATCGCCAGTCGGGCGTTCACAATTCCCGGAGTCACTGGCGCGGACTACAATTACAAACCATTATTGCGTGCACGATCGTTCATCGCACCTTGCAGCGAAGTTTTGGCATTATCGCTTTTTTTCTTCAAATCAGTGTCTTTTATTGTCGAACAGTGTTTGATATAGAACTCATCAGCTTTATTTTACCGCACCAGTTCCCTCATGTCCGACCGGTTTATCAACGGGTCATAGTGTTCGCGGCCTGTACTGTATAACGACTGAATTCGGATTCCATTCCGTCTGTGTGTACCTGCTATTCGTGATTTGCTGAAGCGACACCGCGTCCGTGTTCGCTCGTCATAATTGGCTCACCGGTTTGGCCGCTGACAAAGAGGGGGAGGAAAGAAGCTAGAGACCAATGGGCAATCGAATCGCTATGTACCGGCCCAGACATGTTTAATTCCTCGATGGCCAGCGCTACTCTCGACGCTGCAGACTTATCTGCAATAGGGTACTGCGTCAGGTTCATAACGCCATCAGCGACAGCGAATTACGTGAATCGCTATACCCCACCGCCCAGCTGTGCTCCTTTGGTGGGCACGCGCTTCTTTCATGAAGTTTTAGAAAACGTCTGTCTGCGGCGTGCCTGACGGTCCCCTTCGCCCCGTGACGTGACGCAGTGTGTGGACTTAACAGTGCGATGAACGAACCAAATTCAGTGGATCACTCGGGATGCCCGGCGCATAGCACAATTACATCGCCGTTATTAAAACGGAAATGATCAGGATATAAAAGTTTAAAAGCACCCGTGGTGTGAAATCTGCAAAGAACTGCGCGGTCAATTCGCGTTTCAATGCCATGGTGTGTGCTTGTGTCTATGCTTGAGCGTAAATCCGAGGAATCAACCACGGACGTGCACTGCTGCTTTTATACCTCCGGTGTATCAACGCGTTGTCTTATAACATCTCGTCGTGGTAGGAGGAGCTGCGAGATTGGCTCTTAGTAGATGAAAAAAAGAGAGATATGGATAATGGCGTTAACGCGGACGCACGGTGAAGGCCAACAGTGAACGCTATTACTTTTTTCGACTACAGACGTTGGAGGAAGTTCCAAGGGCAATGTGAAATTCCCGCGCACTACTGTCCGCGACGCACGCCGCTTGTTGACGTAGTTCGCGACAAGTCCACGAAGCGGCGCTAGCTGTCCATTGCTGCCGCCTCAGCTGCCATTCTCGGTTTGGACGTCACGAAGCGCGCCACCTTCCGCGGCACATAGCCTAAATGACGCCTTTGTAGTTAGCCTCCGGTTCGACTCGTGCGGAGATATGAGCTTGCTGGCAGTGTTTCTAACATCGGCGACTGCATTTGTGCTCGGGAATGCCCAAGCGGAAGGTAAGCGATGAGGCATCTTCTTTTGTGAACGCTATTTTACAGAAATTTACAAACCTCAAGCAGTGCAGTTGTTTGTGAACCAAGTGAAACCGTAAACCAAATTTTGTTCGCTGAAGTTCTTAAGAGTTCTAATTGTAATTCTGACGCAATTAAGCGACGGAAAGAAAAAAGCACGTATATTGTCTAAAATAGATTATCCCAGATTTTTTTCCCAGTTATACCTATATTTACGATCATTTAGTCGCCTGTTCCCTAGAGTTCTGAAGAAAAAAAAGCGCTCGCCCTTATGGTAGCTTTCTCACACTTGTAGCAAAACTATGCCGCTCTTAGCTTAGAATGAACGACATTACGGACTTAGTAACCGCGTTCTGAGCAGACGTACGCACTAAACTGGCTTACACTTAATTGTCTCACGACGGGCTCACGATGCACAACTCGGCCACGACTTCCTTGCTCACGTTCCAGTCGCACCAAAGTTGCAAAGCGCTGGCTTTCCCGCTGAGATCTCCCTGGGAGACGACACTGCTGCGGTGTGCCTCGTAACAAAGGGCTCCTCGGGACCCTTCAGGATGGCCTGGCTCAAGAACGGGAAGGAAGTGGGAAACGGCGATCGCGTCACCGTCGCTGTCAAGGCGAGAACCGCTGTGCTGAGCATAGAAGACATACGAGTCGACGACATCGGCAACTACACCTGCACGGCGACTAATCTCTTTGGGAAGGACGCGCTGACCATCCCACTGCTTGTGAAAGGTGAACCGCTTTGCATGGTGGTTGAATTGCGGGGATTCACATAGTGACTGCTTTGTTGTAGTCACTGAAAGTCAAGCTATCTTACCGCCTACTTCCACTGGCTCACTTGCGCGCCAGACTGTTTTCCGTATTAGAGTCCCTTTATATAAGCTGTTCAATCAAAATCAGGCACAAATCCTGGTGACTTTTTTTCTTTCTCATGCTCTGTAACACAGCAGTGGGCAGGCATCATCTTTTATAGTTTTTGCTTTCCGTGAGTAGCTGCGAGGAAAAAAAAAACAAGATATGAGCTCAGCCGGTTTGCCACCGAAATAGTGGTAGTAGTAATGACGCGAATACGTGTGGTAATAATCAATATGAAGGCGCGTCCTTTTGGACATCTTGTGCGAGGAATGAGGCGGCTCTTTTCTGCACCGAAAGGTACTGCTTAAAATATCGCCAATGAAATCGACCATTTTTTCCCTGATCCCACCAAACGCAGGCCATGTTACGTCGTTTTTATCACGTGTATTTATCCCTCCTGGCTTTTCGGAGGGTGGAATAGAAAGAGTAACAAAACCGCTTGACTCTTTCTTACAAATTTTACTAACATAGCGCTCCGCCAAACTGCTTACTATACGTGGTGCATCAGTGCACACGCATCCCTGCGAGGAACCCTAGTAACTTAGCTTACTGTGAAGAGCGCGAACGGACCTAAGAGAACTTGTACTTGGCTTGCAATGATGAAGTTGCTGTTCAAGAATGCTTCCCGCAGGCGGAGTGGACACCATGAACAGCAGCAAACGCTCTGCATCTCTTTAATCTCGCAGCGATCTGCGCGTAGCTCTCTAATTTCGACGGGACTTTTCCTCGAAATACCGTTGCGAGGGGAGAATGACGAGCTAGACCAGGTGCAGTTACCAAAGCCGTCGAGAGATGTCTGGCCAATCCACGCTGTATTCGGTAAATCAAATATTTGTACTCTTGGGACAGTAATGTCTCAGTCCAGATGAACTTATCATTCCCAATTAGTTCTCTTCCAACTTGCGTTACGAGAATAAGAAAAAAAACAGACGGAGAAAGCGGGAGAAAACCGGAACGAAGCTCGCGTCTTGGCTGATGTATACCACACGGTCTCGTTGTAATTCTGTTCATCGTCTTACTTTAGGCAACCAGAAGGCACGAGGAAATATGCGACCGTACCTTAACACACACAAAATTAACAAGGGAGGGGAGGGCCTTCCCTTGTTCAACTTTGTGCGTGTCAAGAAACCATCAGCATGCCCTCTCCGTACCATTGACCGTAGCTTGATTACAGTATGAGGGAATTTACAGGCTCTGTCAAAAGTATCAAGCCCAAGGGGTTTCCTTCTAAACCGTGCGGTGGCGCTCTGGTAGCGTCCTTCGAAGTCCCAGCTTTAGGAGGAGGTGAAAACGATAGTTTCCGTCGCCTTCAGGTGATTTGGAACGCTGGCGATAAACAGCGAGCCACACCGCAAGAGACAGAAGCAAACCCATCAGGCTGTTTACTTTTGATACAGGCTGCTTGTTTTTAATATATGGCTTTCATCGTGCTATGTTACAAGCAATGCACTTGTTTGAAACGCGCCTTTATGCAGCATGTGCGGCTCTAAAATAACCATATCTCTCTTAATAAGCTAATAATAGCGTGCTGAATGGAATCTGCGGTAGACTCATTTCTGTTTTGTTTCATTGTCGTCTTAAACATTTTCCAGCCACACAGAACTATCTTTAAAAAGAAGTCGCACGAACTTGATGTAAAGAGTTAAGTAATGTATGCTGTATACGTAACCACAACTGCAGAAAAAAATTCCAAAGAACAATTCCTGCAGTGAAAACAATTGTGAAGTCTCAGAAGCCGCAAAGGACACGAGTCAAGCAATTAAAGGCCGATTGTATTAATCACCGTTTTAAAATACGCAAATTCTGCACAAGTCACACGGGGAAAAACAGATCACTGAAGAAATCCTGTTCTGTACACTACATCCCCTTCCTGAAGCATCCCTGTATTGTTAAGGAATAAGAGCGCGCTCAATTTGAAGGCGCCGCGTTTTTTAATGCCGCGCTGTTCAAAGACAAAACCGAGGACTGCAGCTTCCGGTACGGCCACGAGATGCCGCTAGCTGTCCATGTTCTGCCGCCGTTGGAGTGCTTGCGCTGTTTCCGCACCTCAGGGCGTCCATTTCACTTCACTCCGGCCCTGCCACGGCACGGTTACGAAAGGGTCATTGTCGCTTTTGTCTCGTCTATACGTGTAAACATCACCTGTGCGCTCGGAAACTGAAACAAGGACATGAAACAGCGCGGTGCGCTTTTTGTATCAACGCTGTTGATGTGGATTGCACGCGCTCGATCACAAGGTGAGGGCTCCTCTTTCCTTTAAGCGACACTTAACGGTTGATGACTTCAACGCATGCCAATTCTTAACGGCAGTTAGTGAGTCTTGAGATAGTATCTGGCTCTAAGAAGTGTTCAACTGGAAGCCGCCATTTATGCTTATCATAAGTGCGGAGATAAACGGTAACGCTGTGCAAGTCTTTGGAGATTGCTTTCTGCCCAAAGTTAACAACTGTATAGGCCCACATTTCCATGAGCTGCTTTTGCAGTTTTGCAGCACGTTATTAAGTACACTATACTCGAAGAACGCGTTATATTCCGACCAATCTCCAAACTTCATAACGTTGCTCGGCATGAAATCGTGCTTTTTCAATCCGTCACATCTTTTTACAAGGTTAAGCAGAACAACTTAGTCGCTCATGTTGCCCTGTGTACTATAGCGTTTCATGAAATAGCAGAAAAAAAAGATACCTTTCGCCTCATGTATTTGTTACGAAGCCCTCCTAGAACAGTATAGAGTGCCTGCGCCGTATGTGTTGTCAGTTCCAAGGCACACCAATGACGATTGTGAAAGGGTCGCTCATGTTGCAGCGCCTCCGAGGGTCCAAAGCTCTGGATTTCCGAGCGAGATTTCTCTCGGGGACGACGCGGTTGCGACGTGCCTCGTCAAGAAGGGCTCGTCCGGACCATTCACAATGACTTGGCGCAAAGACGGCAACGAGCTCGGAAACACGAATCGCATCAGCATTGTCACCAAGACAAGTAGCACAGCTCTAAGCATCGAAGCAGTGCAAGTCGACGACATAGGCAACTACACGTGCATCGCCGCCAACGACTTCGGCACCGATGCTCTGACTCTGCCTCTGGTTGTGACAGGTGAATCGCAACCCTCATCAAACTGCCCCGCTCCTTAAGGCTGCTACCTAAGACCCGTGTAGGAAGCGGCGCAGCTCACCCACACACCAGCAGGTCTGGCTGTTAACCTTCGAAAGGCGGAGTAAGCACGGTTGGCGGCAGCCTCATATTTTGCGCAATGTGTGGCCAATAACCAGAGCTTGATACGACTAAAGACATGCTATGATGTGACGAGTATAATCATACTCGTAATTGATGAAATTGTGAATGTTATATTGCGACAATATTCATGCATTCAGTAAGCACAGATGTTTAGCGTTTCATTGTGTTTCACCCAGTTTTATGTATCTGTATTCCTCCCAAGGGCGATAAACAAGGAGTGAAACACTTTCATTCCCTTTAATTTTTCATGTCGTGCACGCAAGCCATGGAAATATAAAATTATTAATTGAAGCTACGCGCCTCGCTTGAGAATGGTATGTCTTGATAGCGTGCAGTTAACACAAAAGACGTGCATTAATCCCTCGGGCTTTCGTTGCTACAATCTATGTGCGATGCGCCACCGAGGAATGCCTCAAACCACTCTGCGCGCACTGACGGACGAAGTTCGCGCCTTTCATCCGCCGGTTATTTTTCCCAAGCGTCACCAGAAGGCAGCACGTGTTCCATCGCGCTGCCTTGCACGTTTACCTCCGCAAGAGCCAGAACCAAGCTCCATCCGTGTAGTCTTTTACAGTCAGTCGGCGCGAACCGTTCTAACACGTCTCTCTCCTTCGACCGTGCAGCGTCAGGTGAACCATATCTTGAAATGACGACTTTGCGCGGCACCCAACTGTTCTTACTGATGACCTACATGCTCCCTTCGTACGTCTTCGCCGTCGGCACTGCTGGTAAGCGTTTTGACGAGTTTTCTGGCAACCTCCATCTGATTCTGCCCCCTTTTTCTATATATCCTTTTTTTTCTATGAATAGACCTCTGTCATGTAGCATCTCAGTGTGTATAGAAGATTATTTAGAAAGAAAATGATCGGGGCCAAGGCTGAAGAAAGTCACTTGGAGGGAGACAAATCCATTTCTTCATCCAATCCTAAACAGCACCCAAGGTTGGAAAGTTCGGCTTTCCTCCGGACGTCGCACTCGGTGAAGAGGTCATCGAGACGTGTCTGGTCAAGAAGGGTAGTGCAGGACCATACCGCTTCACTCTGCTCAAGGACGGCACAGAGGTGAGCAGTGGCGACCGCCTAACAGTGTCCAGCCACTCCAAGAGCAGCGTGACACTACGCATCGCCAGCCTCCGACCCGAAGACGTCGGCAACTACACCTGCACCGCGAGCAACCCGCACGGTAGCGACAGCGTCACGGCGGCCCTGATCGTTAATGGTAACGGCATTTATGGAACGCTTTGGCTTACCGTTCCCGAATTACTGCGCATGCGCGCGGCGCGCGTGCTAAGCCAGCGCCCGAGCAGGGTATGAGGTAACGGTGCGGGACTTCTTTTCCCCGACTTGGTGTGGGCTTGTTGATGCAGTTGCTACTTGAACTACAACGATAATAACATTATATTGCGATCATGTTCAACTAGTGCTACGTAAGTTCCAGATTGACGGCGCCCCGCGCGGTATTTTCATGCGTTCTGAAATGTCAGCACGCTGGCGTTTTCTTCCATTTATGCTCCATCAAATCACGGACGGCAATGGAACCTGCGGCCTCGTGCTCAAAAAGCTGTACGTCGTAGGTGTTGACCCGTTGCGGCATGTTGTTTCACGTGAGTTCTGGTAGCTCACAGGAGCCCTAACCGCCTTTCCAATGGAAAAGTCGTCTGGGATGGAGGAACCGGAGACCGCTACATCCTTTTTTTTTTTAATTGGTTTTGGGGGGAAAGGAAATGGCACAGTATCTGTCTCATATATCGTTGGACACCTGAACCGTGTTGCTGTCGCTGTTTTCTGAGTGTCCGTGCTGTTTATTTCGACATATTTTTTAAGCGTCTGCCAAACCGCGCGTAATTCGCGGCCACAAGTACTTAGGTTTCTGACCTGACGTAAGTTACGTACGGAGGGTACGTAACAAGTTTGGCATTCCGATTTTTCCTACGCACGCGGGGTCCATACTTGTCGAATATGCCGCGTTTGAAATTGGTTGGTCTGCAGCAGCCGTCGACAGGTGCCGCCACTTGTCCGTAGTTGACGGTGTAAGTGTACTCTTTGTATTTGGGGCGTCCAGCGACTTCGCAGCACTCGACGACACGGCGCCGTGCTAGCATCTCCCAGTGGGCATTCTCAAGTTTTTACAGTCGCTGAGTCACTGATCCTTTCTTGCAATGATTAAGACCTTGCTGGCATCTCTAATCTTCACCTTAGCGCTTTGCTGCGGACGTGTGCGTCCTGAAGGTGAGCAATGAATTATCAGCGAATGGCATGCTGAACATTTCGAGCTTGTGTCATAGTTGCCGAGACGACGTACTGGAATAGAGAGTACAGAGTTCAGGTACTCACTCAGGTTTAAAGTATCTTAACTAAGGATGTAGTGGTGGTCCTATGTTTTCACTTGCACTTCAAATCCATGGTTACTGTGTATGATGACGGGGGCCAGTATATACAGTGACACTTTGAGCATTCGGAGAGCATAACCACTTAGGAATTTTCCTGAGTACTGCCTGTACGAGTTCAAATTCAGCCTCACGTTTGTACCGCGTAATTTGAACGAAGTATCTGTCTAAAAGTATTTCACAACGCTGACCACTTAAAATGCTAACAGATTGTAACGACACAAAGTGATACGGGTTTAACAGCATGCGAATACGTGTTTCATCTGGCATTCCCCGTCCTTGCACTTCGCCGAAATTTTACCAAATCCACAAAAGAGAAAGCACATTTTAAATCTGTTAGAGTGAGGAATGTTGTGAAGCCGCGTAAGTCATTCTGGCGAATAAGTAAATGCTCGTGTTCCAGGCAAGCCCAAGCTTCGCAGCTCGGGATTCTCGAACGACCTATCCCTCGGCGAATTCGCCGTTGTGACGTGCGCAGTGAAGAAAGGCGCTTCGGAACCGCTCTCATTGAGCTGGCACATGGGTGACCGTGAAATCGTCAGCACGGCTCGCGTCTCGGTCGACATCAAGTCCAACAATGCCATGCTCACCATCGATTCCGTTCGAGTGGAAGATGTTGGGAATTACACCTGCACGGCGCGCAATGCCTTCGGCAGCGACGCCCTCACACTGCCACTGCTGGTTTCAGGTGATGCCGGGTGCTTTGTTTCGGAATACTGTTTCCATTGGGGATTGCGGAAGTGTTCTGCGCTGAAGCAAATTTTTCATGCCAAGGGTGCTAGACTACAATGTCCAAGGATGAAACATGGAAGCATGTACTCCGCCCTGCATTTGACATTGGCATTTGCAATGCATTTGGCATCCGCAAATGCATTGAAGCGTGCCTTTATGGTAGGTGCTTCAGGCACGGTGTCTGTACAGGCTAGAAGAAAATTGACTTCGATGCTGGTGCTTTCGTAACAAGCTAAAGCTACCCGTTGTGCTACCGCGACACCTATTTTAACTGACGAGCTGAGGAGCGACCATGACCCCGAGAGAAGGCGTCCACTTCGCTTTCGGGTGGTGGCAGATTCGCGCCACATTTCGAACTCACTCGGTGAGTGCGCGAGATGCCCGTCAGATGTCGTTAGGTGTCCACACTTCAAGCGATACGGCTGCTGGAACTGCGGTCCATCACACTACTCAGTTCCATTTCTTTCACGCTGCCGTCGGCGAGGTGTGCTGTCACTGAAGACGGGGCCTGTCCCCGCAGTCTCCATTCCATTCTCCATCTGAGGCCAGCTTGCTACTTTCAAATCACGGAGGCCATGCGCGGGTTCAAGAATTCCGTCCTGTGCTTTCTGGCTATTCACTGTACCACGCAAGCGGTAACCGCTGTCGGTAAGCGTTCTGTACTGTTCTAGAGTTTTTGCACTGTCGACCGGGGCATCCGCCATACCCGACACCCGCATACAGGTACAAGGATTTGTCCCAATTGTTTCCCTCTTTCCAGGGGTGCCCAAGGTGGGCGAGTTTTCGTTCCCTTCGAATCTAGCGATGGGAGAGGAGGTGATCGCCCTGTGCGTCGTCAAAAAGGGTGGCGCCGAGCCCTACCGAATCACCTGGCGCAAAGACGGCGTGGAACTGACACCTTCCGAGCGGCTCTCCACTTCGGCGGTGTTTAAGAGCAGCGCGGCACTGAGGATCGCCAGCCTTCGTCCCGAAGACGTCGGGAATTACAGCTGCACGGCGAGCAATGCTTTCGGAAGCGACAGCGCCTCTGCTCCGCTGGTCGTGCACGGTAACAATTCCACTGTCGTACGAGAACTTCACGCGATACGAAGTTGCATTCCTGTACGACTGCAAGTCGTTTTGCAAGACCGGGACGGCAGGCGTATATAACTATAATAGGTTTTTGGGGAAAGGAAATGGCGCGGTATCTGTCTCATTAATCGGTGGACACCTGCACCGCGCCGTAAGGGAAGGGATAAAGGAGGAAGTGAAAGAGGAAAGAAAGAAAGAGGTGCCGTAGTGGAGGGCTCCGGAATAATTTCGACCACCCGGGGATCTTTAACGTGCACTGGCATCGCACAGCACACGGGCGCCTTATCGTTTTGCCTCCATAAAAATGCAGCCGCTGGGGTCGGGTTCGAACCCGGGAACTCCGGATCAGTAGCCGAGCGCCCTAACCACTGAGTCACCGCGGCGGGGCGGACGGCAGGCGGCGACATCCCTTTTGAGCGAGATATAATTCGATTACAGCGACATCATAAAATCTGTCGGTTCGCGTGTCGCTTTGTGCAACATTGCTGAAGGAATGAAGAGGGAGCGCGATTCTGTGCCGTAAAATGCCGAGATAATATGCCACTGTAAGTTACATGCCAAGCGAAGTGAAAATAAGCGCTGGCACGACAAAAAAAAATGGAACCTGAGAATCTCATTGACGCTAATCCACAAAGATTACCTTGGAAATGTGAAGTCGACACGTTAATCGCTGTTGTCGGTGCCTGCGCAAAAACTTTCACAAAACTGCTTCGAGCTACATTTGTACGCAGGCGCAAGTTTGGTGTTCAGGAACACGACACCTGTATATGATACGTATGTTCCTCGATGCTAAAGCCTTGGGTGCGTTCTCAGTTCTCTTGATGGGACCCTGAGCTGGTAGATCCGGCGTCGGGCAGAGTCATCCCACCCCATACCCGTAGTGTCCATTCCAACTGTATGTATATAGGACGTTAAGTAACCATCCCTCTGGTTGTGTATGGCACCCGCCGAAGAGAAGTCGCTGGATGGAAATACTAGCAGTGCGCTGCATTGGATTGATGTTTTCGCAAGTATAGAAAACCGCGTACAAAACAAAATTCGGCTGCTTTTTCGGACTCGGTCATCTCTTGGAGTATTAGAGTAGTTATTTATTCTAGATCTCGGATGCCGCTGTTCATGGAACTTTCATAGAAGAAAATAACTCCTGATCACATCAGTCTCCATCTCAGGGGCGCATTTAAGGGTCATTCTTGGAGAGGGCGGTTGGTGTTGGCAGTCCCGTTTGAACCTTTTTTTTTTTTTTGGGGGGGGGGGGGGGGGGAAGCATGGTTTCACACTAAATTTCTCGCTTGTTCAACTGTTCGATCAAACATACTGTCACACATTTCTACTACATGGATAACTGCGCCCGAACCATGTGGGTGGTCAGTCGGGGTCGGACTATTGGGGACAAGTTATCTCATAATATTACAGTAATTACTTTCTTCAACATGGATGTCGTTCTTCCACATTAATCGAGAAGAAAGCGAACCGCGTGCCTTATCCTCGACCTCTCTTTTTCCGTCAAAGATATCTTTGCGTAAAACTGCGTGAGCTGCTTTAAATGTACTTTTCAACTGACCTGCGTGACAAAGTCCCTCTATTTGCACGTATTTGTGTAATCAGCGAAGCGATTTTTGTCTGCTTTAAGGAAGACATGGCGCCATTGCGGTGCCACGTGCTCCGACTTTCGTAGTGTGCAAAACGTTCACTAGATGCCGCTAGTTGTCCACCCTCGGCATCATCCTCGATCGTCGCCGAGAATTGCCTGCGCTGCCCGGCCCTTTCCATTCTGTACTAACCGCTCCGCTGAGGAGCCGAGTCTGGGAGTCATCTAGAGTCTAACGTTACCGGCCATCTGTGACGATAGGCGAGGTACGCATCTCGAATCGACAAGCGCGTGGGAAATTTCCCTCTGCTGCCATGAGAAACCTTCCGTGTGCCCACACGTTCGCTTTCATCGTTACCGTCATCGTTTCTGCAAGCGGCTCTGGTAAGCTAACGTCGGGCCGTGGACGCTCCCCTCATTTCCGCTGTCGTGTCGACTAGCTGAAACTTGCTGTTTCCAGGGGCTCCAAGGGTTTTCGAATTCGCGTTTCCGCCGGAAGTGGCGCTGGGCGACGAAATCCTCGTCGGATGCGTCGTCAAGAAAGGCAGCTCGGGGCCCTACCACATCTCCTGGCAGAAGGACGGACGAGCGATAGAAAGCAACGACCACCTGTCGGTGTCCGGCCAGTCGAAGGCCAGCACCGCACTGCGGATCGCCGGTGTTCGGCCCGAGGACATCGGCAACTACACTTGCGTGGCGAGGAACTCGTTCGGCAGCGACAGCTTCACGGCGCCCCTCACTGTTCACGGTGAAACAAACTTCTTCCGTACATAACTCGCAGCATGATCTGCCAGTTGTAAAGCTGGGATAGGTCACGGTTCAGGCAAGTTGTCTGCTAGGTCGCGCTGGCATTTTATTGATTCCTGCGCGAAAACGTATTTCAACAGGCTGAACACTGTGCGCTGGCAGCTCTCTACAGGCTGGGGAATGGTGACAAACTGCTCTGCTTATGTCAGAAATTTCCGGACAGTTTGACGGATGGCATACGAATTGAGGCAGTAATTTGCAAGTATTCACCAACTTTCCGCATACTTACGAACAAAGACGCGAACCATTCATGAGTGCGGGTGTGCGTGTTTTTCTAGTTAGTGACGTCATGCAGCCACCAATGTTCTATTCTGTTGTTCAGGAGTGCGCTTCGTTTAAGACATGTCGTTTTGCCGACTTCCGCAGATAAGGTGCAGACGATAGGTGCTGACGGGTGTATTACGGGCTGGTGATGTTCATTACGAAACGAATTGCATTCGCATTGTCAGAGTCGTATTTCGTGTTGTTGTTTCTCAAATTGTACTCGTCTCGCAACTGTTTCTCTTCAATAAGCCACCTGGTCGTCGCAATTCAGCACGATATTCTGTCGCTTGAGGTCACGCGCTGCAATGCGCAAGTATGGGGGTAGGGGGGCTGCGACAAGGCAGCATTGTTGAGTCGGCAAGGTGCTGTGCTCCTCCCACGAAAACAAAATAATGAAGTGACTCTCACTACGTGCGGTTATAAAAACGGCACTGTGCAGCTGTGTTGAACCCGAAATGCGCAACCTGCCGTAAAATCCTATAGCGAAAGGTAATCGCACGAGACAATACACGCCTTTCCCGGAAGGTCAAGCTGTCCCGAGACGAAACGCCGCATGGCTTCATACTAAACGTGACGGTATATTAAAGAATGTTAGCAAACGATAAACTTCAAGCTTTATTCTAGAAGCCAGTAATTTGGCACTGACAGCAGCAGAAGTTCTGTTCGGATGAGTTCCGTCGACTTACACTTTTGGCGCTCGCTGGGTCTTCTGTTTTCAAAGTTTTTGTGCACAACGGTACACATGCTTTCGTTACTGAACGTTAATGCAACTGACCTTTTCGGTTACACTTGTGGAACTGGTGGAATGAAGCGGCGAGTCTTTTCGGCGCTTCGAAGCTGCCTTAGAGACCGAGCCTTCCAAGTGACCGACAATGAAGGCTGTCAAGAACTTTGGTGCCACTGGGCTATGTTTCGTGAGGCTAAACTGAAAGGCAAAGCTATCTGTTCATTTTTCACTTGCCTACTGTGTTCATATGCACTGATCGTTAAGCGGCCTTAACACGCGTGAACGGCACCTCCAGGTAGTTATCAGCCCCGCCGTTCGATGCGTAGTCGTAGACCGTCTTGAGTTCTGGCCTGGAGAGGAATCCGCGTGCCTTTTAGTCCACACGCAGCCATGACGCCCCACTCAGTCTTATCTACCAACCCGGCATTTTATACGACCATACTAAATTTTCACAGTGATTCTCGGGCCAAGACTGGCCTGATCTTCAGCGAATACAGCAGGTTTTCTTTCATTACCAAACATAACTGTTTAGGGTACTAAAGAATACAAATTCGATTAGTGGTGTTTCGACGTCCCCACTCATCACTTAACTGCGACAACAGGTCATTTTTCGTCCAGTCGTAAATACTGCACATTTAATGCTGCACCATGTGCCGGACAGACGGCCAGCGATTCTCATGCTCGTCATGTAAATTCCATGTCCACATGCCTTGTTGCGCACTTATCCTTCATTCACAACCGTACCTCCGGAAATGTATTGAATGCAATTTTGTGCCGTTCTCTAAAAGTGTAAAATGTGTTCTCCTACAACCTCGTCACGATCACTCACCGCCACGCACTGTATCTGCCCCGAATTTTGATTCACAAAACACTCATCACTTATTTGCGAATGCAATTAGTTTTCCATTATCAAATGTACCGAAATCGAGGAAACAGCATACTATTGAGTATTTCAGCTGGATAATGGTTCGATTTTAGAATTTTTCTTCAAGTAGCAAAAAGGCTTATTTGCTACGTCATTTGCAGAAGCAAATGTTGTATATATTGCCGTGTGTATCCATCGTTAGCCTAACTAGCTCTCATGATGTCTCTGTTCCATACACTCTATTGCATTGAAGTCGTTATTCCGAACAGCAAATTAAAGCTAAATGTTGTGAAGTAATCTACTTTCACACTAGGTCACGTAAGTAGTGGTGCCGTGAAAAATTTGAACAATACACATGTATACCTTACATTTGTCAATACCTATTGCGAGCAAGTAGATAAATAATTAAGTAAACAACGCCGGAATTTCGGTATTTCGAAACTTTTGCTCTGCGCGCCACGGAGGACAAGCATTCGTCACCGCACCTATAGTTTTCCAAACCTCCACAAGATGCCGCTAGTTGACCACGCCACTCGTCGCTGCGTCTCTCCTTGTTCAACGTCACAAAGTACGCCAGTTCCGGCATTCTGGCAGCGGCACATTACTCGCGTCGTCTAAATCGGCTCCGCACGACACGCTTTTTGTCGTGTCCTGGCGAGTTGGTTGGGAAATATGAATCTGCTGGTAATTGTTCTGGCTTCACTGAGTGGTGTTCTGACCGTGACTAGCAAGGCCCAAGGTAAGCGACTAAGCCCTCGTTTTCTTTGGAGTCTAAAACCTTTTCGTGTTCTATTTAGCTTAGTTTGTAGAGTGAAATGCTCAGTGTCTCTTTAATTTGTACGTTATGAATAACAACAGACAGGGCACGTACGAGATGCAATGCAACATTTGCACTTGCTCGGAGCTTGTTATCTGGCCGGGTCGATTATGTCAGAATGATTACCTGCAGTACTTTTCTATTACCGTGGTTAGAAGTCACAACCAGAAGTCACTCTGTCAGAAGCACGGCGACAAAACAAGAACCCATTGAGTTTGTCAAGGCACTAACCGCTTTGCGGCTGTAAAGAGCATGCGTAGTCCACGATATATATGTGCTAGACTCCTGTGCATTATTGCCAAACCTTTTCTCCATATAGTGACTTCTAAGGCTAACAAAAATGTCTTTCAGCTGTACCTGGGGCACAGGAGCTTTATATATAACCATCGGCAGTCGAATTGGATGCCGTAAACAACAAGTTCGGTACACCACGCCATAGAAAAGGACCTATATGTTGGCATTGTCCAGCCTAAAAGAAGCAAGTGCGTTTTCCGAAATCACGATCGCTTCGTCCACGTTCCAGTGCCACCAAAGGTGCAAAGCGCCGGATTTCCTAGTGAAATTTCCCTGGGCGAGAACACAGCTGCCATATGCCTCGTGACGAAAGGATCTTCGGGACCGCTCACAATGGCGTGGCTCAAAGATGGCAAAGAAATGCACAACACTGATCGCGTCACAGTTACCGCCAAGGCGAGCAAGGCAGTGCTGAGCATCGACGTCATTCGTGTGGAAGACATCGGCAACTACACCTGCACGGCGACGAACCGCTTTGGAACGGACAGCCTGACCGTCCCGCTGCTAGTGACAGGTGATCCATCCGTGAAGCTTCACAGTGATCGCTGGTGGTTGGTTTGGTTTGGCTCTGAGGAAAGGAAATGACGCAGTAACTGTCTCACATATCTCGGCGGACACCTGAACCGTGCCGTAAGGGAAGGGATAAAGGAGGGAGTGAAAGAAGAAAGGAAGAAAGAGGTGCCGTACTGGAGGGCTCCTGAATAATTTCGACCACCTGGGGATCTCTAACGTGCACTGACATCGCACAGCACACGGGTGCGTTAGCGTTTCGCCTACATCGAAACGAGGCCGCCGCGGTCGGGTTCGAACCCGGGTATACTCTGGCTCAGTAGCCGAGCGCCCTAGGAGGAGGAGGATAAACTTTATTTTCATCGACCAAGGTAGCAGTTGGTGTGGGGTTATAGCCCCATCAAGTGGCCATGAGCCCGTGGCATTCGGCGACTTCTATGGCTCTTGTCACCACTCGGATCTGTATGTCCGAGTCGGAACTGAGCAATGCGGCCTCCCACTGGTCTGGATTCGAGAGCTGCAAACCTCGCGGAGGGGAGTCCTGAGGGCAAGTCCAGAGAATGTGAGATAGAGTGGCATGTTGGCCACGTCGTTTACAGGAAGGGGAGAGTAGGCCCAAGGGTATATGCGGGAATACATCGCAGGGTTGGTGAAGGGGTAGGGGGAGCGCCCTAACCACTGAGCCACCGCGGCGGGTGCTGGTGAAGTGTCCGCGCTCAGTCTCTGTAGCCTTACATCACAAAGCAAAGTAATTACCGGAGCCGGTTTTAATAATCCCTGATAAAGAGATTCTGGGAAAGTATATGATTTCTTCTTGGATTTTTGCTCATTGAAATCACGGGTGATGAACTATACCAGAGTTATGAAAGTACACATTAACATATAACACATCTTGAACAGTTCGAGGGTGGCAGAAATGACGTCTATCAAAAAAATGCAGAGAGAAAAAGAGGAGTAATTGATACGAATGAGAAAGTATGTGCGGTGCAATGATAGAAGGTCAAGTGGGATGGAATCAGTGTGCGCGCTGACCACTAGTCCAACTTTTCTCATGGCTTTTATAGACTGGGTTCCCACTTGGGACACCTATAATGCCCTCCTAGCAATTGCTGGACTAGGTGCGAGCAAGGATTATACGTGCGATATATGTGCACCCACAGGAAGTCGTCTTCAAGTTATCTTCCGATCCAGTTCTGTTATTTTACTCTAATCTGTGCTCTCATTTACTCATTTGACTACTTTCGTCAAAATTCTGTGTTCGACTAAATGCGGTGCCGTAGCGGACGCCATACTGGTGCGACCTCGCGCTATACTGTTCCCAGTAAAAACTGCACGGTTTCATGTGCTTCTCGGCGTGAAGAACGTGTCGCTTTTAATGGAAACCTGCTTTTCTCCTCACAAAACACAGAGCACTACTTTCATAAGTCGGAACATTTGACCATGTATAACTATTTGGTTATACACTGGATAACCACCACGAATATGTCTCCGTCTCGATTTCGTTTCGGCATCTATTTGTATCAGTTCTTGATGATTTCCTCTGTACGTAAATCTGTTTGTGAGCTTTGAGATGTATTTTTAAACATACTTATGTTTACAATGAAAGACGTGAATATTCTGGCGCGTATAATTTTCCTCGCGAAGCACTCCTCGCATCGCCGAGGTATGCAGAGGTTAAAAATGCCGCGTTTCGAAACAGGTATCCTAGTACTCAAATGCGAAACCCGCGAATGCAGTTCCCATGGCGGTCACAAGATGCCGCTCGCTGTCCATGCTGGCCGCGTTTTTCCGTCCCGGAGCGGTCTTTAGACATCAGCGCCAGAATGTACGGCGGCTGTCCGGAGGCAAGGTTGTGACAGAGAGAAAGCTTTCGGTTTCTCCTCAATGCAAGTCTAAGCACTAGCTGTGAGCTCGGAAACATCAGCACGGAAATGAGGCACTTTGCTCTCCTCATCGTATCGGCAGTTTCGCTGGTCACAGGTGCCGGATCACAAGGTGAGCAGCTTCCGGACCTGTTCTCTTAAAATCAGAATTGAGGGCTGATATATCCACAGCTGATAACCCTTTGAAAGAGTGCGTGTAAGTGGCAGTTTTCATGAGCTCGGGCTACACAGATCAGAAAACATTGTCTTGGAAGCTTTTAAAAGTTGACGCTTACGACATATCAGTAATGGTTAACTTTGTCGAAGCATGCTAGCTCTAGCACCTCGTTTTTACTTTTTTTTAAAAATCTTTTGCACCCAGCCCTGGACAGTGGAAGTACCATCTTTTTATGTAACTGCCCGAAATGGAATTGTTTGGACTCTCAGTGGACGGGACTTACGGATATATCATAAATGACTGGTGCTCTAGATTTCCGTCATCAATTTCTTTTCCAAGGTTTAGACTGAAGCTAGGACTGCTGCTTTAAATCAGCAAGGTTGACAGCTTCTTCATGCTTGAGGGAGATCACTGTCAGATATTTTCAGAGAGATCAATGCGGCTTTGTGTATAAAGAAGGGAACTCGTGTGTCAGCAATTTCTACTTAGAAGCAGGTCATCGCAATGTTATACGCCGCCTAAACTATCGTTCACACCTATACAGAGCTTGTGCGGTGTTATAGTTTCATTTTGCGCGCTCGTAAGTGTCGAATGCAAGCGAGCCGCTCATGTTTCAGCGCATCCGAGGCTGCAGAGCGCCGGATTTCCGAGCGAGATTTCTCTCGGAGACGACGCTGTTGCGACGTGCCTCGTGAAGAAAGGCTCGTCGGGACCGTTCAGGATGACTTGGCGCAAAGACGGCGCCGACTTGGAAAACACGAACCGCATCGGCGTTGTCACCAAGGCGACCAGCGTGGCGCTGAACATAGAGGCTATTGAAGTCGGAGATATCGGCAACTACACGTGCATAGCCGCGAACGACTTCGGCAGCGATGCTCTCACGTTACCTCTGGTTGTGACAGGTGAACTTGCCCTCTCATATGGTCCTACGTTTCTTAAATATACTGCTGCCGCGAGTGGCTCCGTGAGCAGTCCCGCCTGGTACAGCGAGTGGCGTTTACCTAACAACGTCCCGGTACTGCGCTAGAAAAAAAAAGAACAAAACACTGTTAACAGGCCTTACATGCTGCTTTGAAATTTTACAATCAACGGTTCTAGTATATTGATTTGTTCAGTGCGTAAAAGCAGGTCATGCGAACGCTGAGAGCGTTTTCTTTAAGCGAAGTCAATTCTAACTTAATTTTGCAGCATTGTCTAACGAGAACAGAATCACACTAAGCCGCGCATCCCTTCTCCATTGGTGCGTTCATGACGCCTCACGAGATGCAGTAAAACTGTGTTGCGCGGAAAGTGCATGTAATATGGCAACAGCAAATGACCGTTTCATCTGAATACAATGCCGGATCGAGGAATGACATACTTGATATCGCACAGTCCTTTGTGATTCGCGCCTCTGCTTCTACGGGGCGCACGTAGTAACCGATACGGTCACTAGAAGGCACCACCTACCCTATACGACGAGACCGCGCTGCTCGCCGAAGGAAGTCGACAACAAGGTTCCGCAATTCGCTCCGCTCCATTCTGCAACAAGCTGTCAGTCAGGCGCGCGCTCTTCAGCGCCGTTACGCAAGCCGAACCGGCATTGGTCTACGATGATCAAGATGAAGATACTGCCCATCCGCCTAGCGTTGTTCCTGATGTTCCCCAAGTTCTACACGAAAGCATTCTCTGCTGGCGCCATCGGTAAGCGTGAGCAAATTCTCTGGCAGCTTAGTAAACTAGCTAAAGTTCGTTCATGTTTGGAATATAGTGTGTACCTCAAATGAATCGTTCAAGCAAAGATCATAGACCATCGCACAATGCGAGGTTCGAAATTCAAGGACCCCAGAAAAAAAGAATATAATCCATGGACAGCTGAGTCCACGGTCACGAGAAGGCTCTGCAATCCTGTTCAGCTATTTTGTGGCCTTTACTTTTGAACTGCGAAGCAGTTACCCTTGTTCAGATTCCCTACGCACGAGGAACACCACACCGTGCATGGTGTGAAATGGGATAACTCTCTCCACCCTCCGTGTAGCAGCACCGAAGGTCGGAAACTTCGCCTTCCCTCCGGACCTAGCGTTGGGAGACGAGATCGTGGAGGCATGCGTGGTCAGGAGAGGCAGTCTCGGGCCGTACCAGATGACCCTTCTCAAGGACGGCAAGCGAATCGAAGGCACCCGCCGCATCACAGTGTCGAGTCCTTCCGAGAGCAGCGTGACGCTGCGCATCGCCAGCCTTGCGCCCGAAGACGTCGGTAACTACACGTGCACCGCGAGCAACCCCCACGGCAGCGACAGCGTCACGGCAGCCCTGGTTGTCAACGGTAACAATCAGTCAGCTGTGAAATTGTCGGTTATACTATGATAATCGCTAGCCCATGTTAAATCGTGGCTTCTCGTTGTGGTGGCTGGGAAAATGGCAAAGTAGCGTATCTGCAAGACCCATAGGTTGATAAGCTTATTACGAACTTTTCGGCATGCCTGGAAGATATTACGATGCTTATCTTATTAAGAAGATATTAAGATATTACTCAAATACTCGATGCATCGCCTCGCTTGTGGTGACGTCCGAGGAGATCATTTGTAATCTTTATGAGCCGAGCACGATGCACAGGAGTACAACGTGACATGCGCTTATTGCAAAAGTATCTTCGGTGACGTCTGTGGTTCCTTACATATTTTTCGGTGAAGATGCGGGCGTTGTTTCTACCGCTGTGGTACAGCAGCAGCAGTGGACCAACCGTATTTCCCGCCTCCTAACAGTGTTAAACGTGGCTCACAGGTGGCGCAAGACGTCTGCGTGCAAAGCAGCGCTGCTCTTTCACCTCTGGGGGCCGCGCGCTTCGTACCGCTGCAATCGTGGCGGGGGGCTTTTGTGCCAGTTATACCGGCCGCCGGGTAAAACGCTTTTGACGGTGTCGCGCAGCGAGTGGGGTCGCACCGTTTGCTGCAATTGCTTAGCTGAGTCTTACAAAGTTGCAACGAAGAGCGCCGTTCTATTCCTCGGCGAAATGATAGTTAACCTGGTCGTGGCTTTCATGGTCACAGGTAGCGCGGGTCTGCGGATAGTTTCGTCTGGCCTTGAAGGAGGTACGTTTTGTTTTTCATCTTTTCCTCTTTGATCCCGTAGCGTGCACCTTCCCTGACTCCATCAGATTTAGTCGACGGATTTATGTCCTTTTGCGGATAGCTCATACTCGTAATGTATTGTAAGAGATGCTCGTAAAACATTATCCAGCAATTCGAGCAACTGTTTTGTTAACCGAAAGCTGGATGCTGACACTGAAACTCCGATGCGTTCAGGAGCAGCCCCTGATGTGAGATAGATTTTAATCCAGGGAGCAATTATAGTCATAAAGTCATAGTAATTAGCATCCACCTCAGCGGAGCTCTCTGTCAAGGATCACGCGTTTGACGACATTATTTTGTAGATCAACATTAAGCTGCACAGTCAAATGTTACTTATCAGTTTTTTTTATCTGACGCGATCCGTGTGCCCACTGCATGTAATAAGATACTCCTGCACAGAAGCGAACTGCTCGTCGATGACCTTTGAGAGAGCTGTGCTCTGTAGCTGTCGAGCAGACGCGTTCTTAAACACGAATGTCCCCTGTAAGCGTGTGCATCAAGTATGCGGTGTGGTTCCACTAGTTTCACGCACGGGAAAATCGTAGTAATTTCGCAATGGCGAACAAACAAACACTGTCACAGGCACCCGTGCTTTCAGACAGCGCACCCAAGATCCAGGCGTTCGTCTTTTCCCCCGACCTGTCGCTGGGCGACACGGCTGTGGTCACCTGCGCCGTCAAGAAGGGAAGCCGGGCTCCCCACACCCTGTCGTGGCTGAAGGACTCCAAGAAGCTAGGCGATGGCAGTCGCCGCGTATCGGTTGTCCGCCAGTCGGACATGCTTTCCACGCTGACCCTGCGGGACGTAGGACCCGATGACGTCGCCAACTACTCGTGCGTCGCCCGGAACGCGCGCGGCGAAGACGTGTTCACCGCGCCCCTTGTGGTGTCAGGTACGCTGTTCTGCCTGCAGGCCTGCTCACTTGCTCAACGAAAACCGTCCTGGGGCCGAGATGCCGTGCTTTCGTTGTCAGGATGTGCCGCTTCACTTCGTCACCCTAATTTTACGACCACTGCTGCGTACAGGTTTTCTTTTTCTCTGACGCAAACGTTGTTGCCATAATATGTCGTAACAGAAAACTCATGCGTGCTCCCTTGAACGACTGCTGCTAAGGCGGGCGTCTCGACCGCGTGGGGCATACGAACTGGTATGGCCGCAGTCGGCGCACTAATTTAGCCAGGGAGGGGCCTCGATGTCACAGTAAAGGAGGGCGAGACATATGAATCTTTCTTTTGGAAGTTCCTGAAGTACTCAATTTGCCTGCGTGTCGCTCAAGCGCTTCGTTTCTTCGTTCATTTTCAAACAGTGCCCCTCGTTATTGCGTAATGGGCCGACCAATGGTACGCGCAATGCGATGAATTTCGGAGCTGGAAGGTTATGGTGCAATAGATTTGATGTAATCGAGATGAATTGGATGTTCTATGTTGCGAAGATATCGCGGATGGATTCAGGTACGCCCCATATGTCTCCGTCTGTACGATTGTGGTCGGTAAAGTGCGCGTCACGAAACGTCGATTCAGAAGTTTACGTTTGCGAAAGACTCATTTGTTGTATTTGTTGTGCATGTTATATCACTGAAAATACGACAAGCGGATCGTACATTTGATCTATGACCATAACGTATAGGTTTCTGCCCTGGAACCTAAAATATCGGTTGGATATATATATATATATATATATATATATATATATATATATATATATATATATATATATATATATGCCCAACCGATATGGCCAGATATCTCAGATGTGTGGCCTCCTGGTAATGAGAGATGGCAGCACTTCTGCTGGCTGGTGCTCCAGTTTTCAAACGTGCCTTCTTCCCGATTTAGCATCCATAGTAGTTGTACTTTCAACCCTGACGTACTTTTGTACTAATTGCGTGTTTCTGTGCGAGATGAAACTCTTGGTCTCTTTTATGATGTTCCTGTTGTTAACGAAATCAATATGTTTTCTTTTTGCACAGTCGTGAGGAATAAGAGAAGGCAGAAACTTTCTGCGTAAAGTTTCGAATTTACTCGTAATGTCTCCACGAAATTTCGCATTGACTTTCGGAAACTGTACGCCAAGAGCAAACTAGTTACAAAACAGAAAAAAAACTGCGCTTGTCACACAAAATTATAGAGTAAATCAATAAATGAATGCTCACAACTGCACTTCAAGTTTCTTTAAGAACTTGAAGTACAGCTGTGAGCATTCATTATGATTTATTGTTATCATGGTCATCATCATCACTGGATTAACATATAAAAGATAATTGATAGTACAGCGAGTGTGCATTTTAGAACAAAGTGATAAAAACGATACGCGGATGCCGTGATCTAGTCTACAATTGCCTGTTGTTCTTAACGACGCATTTAAGACACAAGGAAAGGTTTGGAAGCAAAATTTTGTTTTCACTAACTGCGATCACCACACTATTAACAAGGGCGATCTAGTGTACCTGCAGCCTTCATACATGTCCGAGTGCCCAGAGTTCGTTGACCAGCGTTTTCCAATCTGAATATGAAATATCGGAGCCTACCTCTCTCCTAAGGTGATTACTCTAGTTGCTTCAAGGTGTCCGGCCAAGCACCACGCGTTAAAGCGAAATTCGGTCTCTGGAAGTTGATTCCGGAGCCCTCCACTACAGCACATCTTTCTTCCTTTTCTTCTTTCACTCCTTCCTTATCCCTTCCCTTGCGGCGCGGTTCAGGTGTCCAAACGATATACGAGACAGATACTGCGCCATTTCCTTTCCCCCAAAACCAATTATTATTATTATTAATCGGAAGCCCTGTGCACTGAACTTATAGAGGCCGCACGTGCTTCGTGCAGAGCGATGCCTTCAGGGTCTCTTACGAAGCCTTGCCAGCGTATGGAACCGCGTCGCGGCTCCGTTTCCTCTGTCGAGAGACCCCCCGCCCAGCCCCGCGGGCTCCCGCGTCGATCCGTTCCGTGCCCTGCACGTCACGGGCTGAGCGG